>NW_028301565.1:4042500-4205000 GCF_042242905.1 Orbicella faveolata
TCTATCGCTTCCATCAAACGCGATGATGGAAAATAGCGCGCACCTGAAGAAGTGGTTAAAAAGCAAGTATCCTGGTGGGGCTGACTTTGTCTACTTCTTTCACGTCACTTTTCACTCATTTTCCTAATCATTTTTATCTATCTGAATGTTTCTTCATTTCAGCCGCTATCGCTGCATATCTGTTCCCTAAGCTATTTAATCCGTGATACACTCTTCTTTACTTACTATACACCACATCTTAGCTTTCCTCACTTATTAAGTCCCCACCAGCCACACCCCGTGTTCGGCCGAGTATGTGCTCTCTTTACCACTTCTTATGAGCATGCTCATACATGATGCCCGGCGAGGAAGACGAGTTGCCAGTAACGCAGTCTTGAGAGAACTATTGTTTATGTGCATCCGCACCCTCATTTGGTTTTTGATTAAAGCCGGGATCCTCATTTTCGTCTTTTTTTCAGCAGTTCATTCACTTACTCAAGAGAATTATGTTAACGTGTCTTGCTCTTCATCTATTCAATAAACAGTTTATGTAAAAGCAGCTTAAAACATGTAACTGACAAGACAAAGTGTCTGTTAACTTAGCGGAAATCTGCTATATCTGTACCTTTGGTGTGTTCAGGGCATTAAAGGGAGCCAGTTATTGGTTAACAAGGCTTGACGTTTCTCAATTACATTGCATTCACATCAGTGAGCCCTCGAGGTGTATAACTCTCTCTATTAAAACTAATATCTTATCTCGTGCTTAGGTGAGACGAAACATCGTCAATTGAGGTTTAACTTTTACTGAATTGTTTTCTGATCATTACGGGAGCTGATTTTTACCACAAAGGATCGTAAAAGTTAACGAGGCTATTTTGTATAAAATCAATTTTGAGCTTTAAAAGGCTTTGTGGGTGGGTTATAAATCTAAGTGGTTTAGGCCAAGTTTCTGCCTTCAAAGGAATCAAAGTGATATCGACGAGACGCCTGACGAGACGCCGTTAGGTTTAGGGTCAAGTTTTTTTAGAGTGTACGGGCATAACTTAAAGTTTCAAGAGTAAAGGAAAACATTATTTTCAAGTGATTTTGTATTATTGCTAAGAAATAAATACGAAACGCATACAAAACCATGATTTCATACACAAAATGTAATTTTGTTGAATTCTGCAAACCAAAAATGTCATGTTTTATAGGGGGTGGGTCATGTAATTTGCAACCTTTATTTAGGGGTGGTAACTCAGTTGTATGCCAAATGGACGGGGTGGGTCATGTGTATTTTAACCACCACATTTTCAAATGCTCTGGATTATTCCGCGCGCCCCCCCTCCCCCCGCCCCCCGCCTGTACTTTTTGACAATTCCCTTAAAAGTTGCGTGCATAGATGTATCCGCGTCGAAATATTATTAATAAACAGGGCGTCACCTAGACAGTTTTCTGTGCTCAGTATTCTTTCAAAACACCTTGACAACTGGATGAAATGTTGTAAGGTGTCGATTATGTAATCCGAACAAAACACATCAGTACAAACCTGGCAAGGAACTTCCCATTGAAATAAGCCATACGACTTAGAGGCCGAAAGTATTGGGGGCTGGACCGGAGTAGATAAGGAATGGGTCATCAGTTTTTGAGCCCTTGGTAAAGGGTGGGTCGTCCAGTTTTCAGCTACCTATGGGGTGAGTCATCCTATTTTATAACAGGAATTGCCACACATTTGATCCAATCGATAAGAGAAGCAATGCCTTCCAGTTCCGAGGATGGAAATTTTTTGAGCTGTGGCTGAAAAAGAACTCGTGGCTGGTGTACAATGAGACAGCAAATTTCACGTATTGTAAAATCTGTACGAAAGCTAAGTCTAACGGAATGAGCAAGGAGTACCAGGGCAAACATTTTCAAACTTCTACGTTCTTTCGAGATGTTGGTCTTCAAGAACACCAAATGATCAGCTTGTGTCTACATGCTATTTATCCACAAGGGTACGGGGCCCATGTTCATGGGTCTGGGACTCACACTCTTGGGCCTGGAACTCGACGTTTTGCTGGCTGTGTGATCCCCAGGACTCACTACAGCCTTTTTCTAGATGGATCACTGTTCCACGCGAAGTGAGGCCAGTTGACACTGTATATAGCAATCCATTAAGAAAAGAAAAAAATAAAATAAAGTTTTACCTCGAGAAGAAAAAGCTTTACCTTGAAACCCATTACCAAATGTCGGTATATTAAAGGTAAAGGTTAATCCGAATAATTGCATCGAACCTATTATATAGGACAAAATACATCACGAAACGTAATTTCTGCTGAGCAATCGTGTCTATAACAAAACGCTCGATCGTGATTGGTTCTCACCGCGCCTATTTGCCACGTAATCAAAACTGTAACAAAATTCTCGAACGTGATTGGCTATCAGCAGCCCGATTTGAGCATTAATTGGACAGTGTACGCGTCATGCTTGTACTGAATTGGACAGTAAGCGTCATTTTGCGCGCGCTGTTGCGGTACACTTTGTTGAGTAAACTGCTGGGTTTTTCAGCATTCATAACGACGTTTTAAAATCCTTCAGCGCCTTTGTCGCTGTCAAATCCTTTGTCAAATCCTTTGTCGAATTTAATTGGTAACAGGACATCGTGTCGTCCAATTCGGTCTGTAATCATACTCGTGATTAACAAATCGGACTCCCGCTTCGCGGTCTTCCGATTTTGTTAATCACTCGTATGATTACAGACCGAATTGGACTCCACTCAGTCCTATTACCATTATTAATCGGCGCGTGGTCACATGAATGTCCAATTACAGGTATCCAATTACAACTTTTTGTAATCGGATACCTGAAATTGGATATCTACACCATTCGCACGTCAATTACGCGCGCTTTAAGGGCTTCATTCTTAATGTTTCCTACAGTTTTTAAAACTTATGGAAAGCGTTACTGATTGCTTTTTTCGCTCAAAGAAGACCCGTCAATGTTCAAATAAAGACGCACTTGCCGTAGAATTGTTAATGATTTTATTCACAAGCGAGTTCATTCATTCGCTTTCAGCGCTCTCCTGTTCGATGTCCATCATCCTTTGTGGAAGATTACGAAGACTCTCTCCTTGATGGCGACGTTTGATTCCTCGAGGTACTCCGCGGCAAGATACTAAATTCAGGTCCGTGAGATTTGGACAGCCATTCAGAACGCTCCTGCAACGATGGAACAGTGTTTAGAGTGAATTGCTTATTGCGTTCAATGCTGTAGAAGGAAATAGACCGAACTACAGTAACGGGAGTGGGGGGGGGGGGGAGGGGGAGGGGGAGGGGTAGTGGGAGGGGGAGCGGGGTGAGGATTCCCATATGAACATGCAGCTCTGGGTACAGACATATATGTGCCTAATTGCACCTTTTTGGTACACTTAGAGGGCATGTCAAGCGAGTTCGTTCGAGCTATGGTTCGTATTTTAACACACGCAGTCGAGACAAAATATGCAAGGCGAGAACAAACGAGCCTGATATGCTGCCGAGAGCGTACCAAAAAGGTACGATTAGACATTTAGCGCACCCTTATTTACTCATAAATCCGGCCATATCAAGTTAGTAACTTGATATAGGAGGATATCAGGACAGTAGAAACGGCTTCTGACTGGCTTATTGCGACTCTGGGGAATATCATTCCTCACCTCACTCCATCGGCTGTGATACTCGTACTGCTGAGATCTAACGTGTGGAGCTTCGACATTCCAAAATTACGTAACAGCTCCACGTGCTCGTCTTCGATGTCTTTATTAAAGGAAAGGTCCAAAACTTCCAAACTATGATGCCACTAGGATGGAAAAGAATAAATGTAACCTACATGTACTAATGCAAGCCACAGCAGCCTAAGGGGTGAGTATTCTATATTAATCTTACTGGCTGGTTTCTTTTATTCTTTTCCTTTTCTGCTTCTAAAGAAGTTCAGGATACATCCCCTTATACAGCATATAAGGGAACGTGCCGGACAAATTAGTATCATCTTTACCTTCGCTGCCCTGAACTGGGTGTATAAGTTTAAGTAAGACTGTCCTAAATAGGTTAGGGTCCCAGCCTGTCCAAAACAGGGTATGTTGCATCATTGCTGCCTTTAAATCTGGTTAGACAACATGAGATAATTTTCAGACAAGACATTTTATTGACAGCATCCTTTCATTCCATCCATTTCTTTGTCCTAAATAACGTTATAGATTGGGAGGGTACTGTCCTTCATTCATTCATTCCGAATTCATTCTGATTTTCGCATTTTTCTTGATGACGATATCAGCTTCGACTTCGAAACGTCAAACCTCCGTAACACATATTTCTTGTAAATGCCTGAGAAAATCAATAATCATCCGATCTCTAAAATGTTAAGGAGTAAAAAGGTCAAAAAGCAAAGTGGAGGTTTACAAGAAAATGTATTAGCTTGCCTTTTCTACAATAGCCGCCATTTTACTAAACGTGGAAGCGTTGCTTGTGAGATATAGCTGTTCCAAGGAGATAACTGGAAGCCTCTAAGAATGGAAAAGAGATATTGATATACTGTGAGCAGTAACTAATGCCTTTACTATATGGCAAGGTGGTCCTCAGGTAAATCGGAGAGTCCTGATTGGTTCTTTCTTGGTCGGGATTTTGCCATACGGAACGTTTCCATGATACGGTCATAAGCCGTGTATTTCTTTGTTTTCGAGAGCCATATAATAAACTACTTACTAACCTAGCTTGCTCGAGCCGTATTGGGGAATATTGGCCCTTGGCCGTTTTTGTACGGACCCAGCTGCGCACGGTACGTAATGCCACGATCTCGCGTCAATATTCTCCAGTACGGCCCTCGCGCTCGGGTAGTTTAACGAGGTTATTATCCTAACAGTGGGTAAAGGAAAACAAACTTAGAGAGCAAAAGATTGCAAAGCAGGAAGCTCAAAAAATCATCAAATGTTGTTGTTGTTTATAGTTGTCAATGCGTGTAGCTACACTTAGCTAGTTCACAGGCATGCCACTTAAAACTGAAAGAAACAAAACATCATTGACGATTGATCATGGATAGGAGCAAGCAAAGAAGATGGACAAATATATTTAAAGATAAAAAAGCCTAGGATAAAGGTAAAAAAAAAACATTCTGGACGGTCCCCCATGCGAGTTCCCCGATAATTTCCCTTTCATGTAAGTGAGGATTGTCCAGTGGTAACGGACTGCTTTCTCAACTAAAAACTACAAGGGTCGGCCGTATGACAATTCAAGCCCTACCTACATGACGTACATACCCGTAATCCTTCAGGACTGAATCTGTTAGGGCCTCTGATGTCCAAAACTCTCAAGTTGTGTGATGACCACAGAATTCTACACGTAAACAAAATGTTTCGCGATCTAATTATTCCCGATCACAATTAAGGTTATCTTTTTGCGTTCAGTTTAGATACATGTAAACTTAACTTTATTGTTGTAACATGTTAAAAAAAACCTCTGCTCACTGTACTCGACTTGTATCTTCTATCCCCTCTAGGCAACTAGGACCGCGATAATCTTTACTAATTTCCCGGACTGAATGCGGAGATTGACCTCATGTTCAATATGACCAAAGTTTCCTGTCGGGGTATCCTTTCTATTTAGGAAAGTATATTTTTCAGCAAACACTGGAATAGGCGAGTACTACTAACTCACCTATACAAAAACTTGTCAGTTCTACGGTCGTCGACTCCAATATAGCCACACGGTAGGCCCAGGTTTTCTAGCTGTGGAAAACCGCTTGGTTTCTAACAAGAGAGCAAAGCGGGCATCAGTGATAAAATCTATCATAAAATGCAAGTAGGTTTCTGCGGCGCGTAAAAATAAATATAAAACAAAAAGGAACAAGTATGTATGAGATCGTGGAAGAGACAGATTGTATTGTCAACAAACTTGTTGTGAGAATTTTCATTGAATTTCCATTGAGATTCAAATACACCTATTGACTCTATTCAGTGACTGATGAAAATGTCTTGATTTCACAAAAACACATGTACTTGACTTTTCGAACCTTCCAGGTATGGTTGCCAAAGACCGCACTTTTCAGAATTCCCTAACTTTTCCCTGATAAAAATCAAATTTCCCCGACCAAATGAATACAAAATGTCAGATCTAATAGCGGCTTCTGACGTGCAATTTTCCCTGACTTTTCTTCAAAATGTCAATTTTCCCTGACTCAAAATAAAATTCTCCGACTTTTCCCTGACCTAAAAGAATTTTTTTCTCTGACCACTTAATGTCCTGTGGCAGCCCTGCAAGGGAAGCAAAAATTGGTTTGAAAAATAGAGTAGTTCGAGAAATCGGAGCCAAACTGAGGAAAGGAAACAACTTTTGTTTCAAGTTATCGGAAGGTTCGAAAAATCGACGCTTCGAGAAAAAGGGATTCTACTGCATATTCTACTGCGCTTCATCGATATAGTAACATTTGAGGTGAAATCTCAAATCTCGCTTCGTTTAACACATCGTTGCATACACGTACCTTTTCATCATTCAGAGTTTTACATGTAGGTGTCGAGTTGAGCACCAAATTAACCAGGAAGAGTTCTTTCAACTTGGGACAACCTGCCTACATACCATTGAAAACAAATGCGAGTGATCATTAGCAACTGAACATTCGTTATGACCGCTGAGCTAATTCAAATCTTAACTTTTCTTACAAAAAAAGGGAAACAGATAAGGAAACACATGTTTTCTAAAGTAGGACAGAACTCGCACGAGTTGTTGACATTTGCATTTTGAAATCGAAATAAGCGCAGAGCAATTTTCCTTTCTTTTACTGGTACAATTGTAGTGTTTCCTATAAGATATAGACGAAAAAAAATTCTCCTTGTTTCTTTCTTGGAAGGAACAGAAAAAAATCTCTGTGTTTCTATCGAAGTTTTGTATAAGTCTACTAGCGTTCTATCACGAATGCCGTTCTCTGATTGGCTACCCTCGTCAACTATCCCGCGATAGAAATCTCGAGCTCATAACCTAATTGTTTAATAGAACACACTCATGAAAGTTTGCGAGAAGTAAAAAGAACTGTGTCCCAGAAACACTCACCTAGGGTTTGTGTTCTCACAGCATTTTTAATTTTCCAAAGCTTCCACTCGTGTTTCTATTTAATAATTACATTATGAGCTCGACATTTCTATCGCTTGATATAACCCAGCTACCGTATCACGCGTAGAAATCAAGTCTAATTGCTTTAGTATACACGCTGTAAATCTGCTAGTCGTTTAAAACTTTATCTAAATTCTCTTCACAGACACTTCGAAAACACAAAGAAGCGGCTGTCATTATGTCAACAACCGCACACTGCTTAAGGCTACACACTATCTACAAGAGAATAGAATAGATAGTGTAGCCAATCAGAAAATGGCATTCGTGATAGAACGATAGTAGATAAAACTCACGCATCGATCAATAGGCATCAATAGAAACACGACAAATGTTTCAAAAAAATGTTGGTCAAGTTCTCGTTGCCGTCGTGTTTGCTTTAATATAAGCTCCATCTCTTGTTTATGAACAAACCTGTAGCTTTTCTATGTGGATTGTTCTTATATTAGTGCCACTCACATCCAGGAATGTCAAGTTTGGACAATTTTCCTTTGAACAAACAAGATCCATGAAATTAGTTAAGATTAAATTTCAATTCATGGTAAATATCTTGTTATCAGATGTAGTTTAAGTCTGAATAGAGGCTAAGTGGCCGACCAGGCCGGAGCTTATCCTAGTTTCTGTAGCATGAAGTGACTAGTAGTAGTTTAACTCCACCCTGGATGGGATGCTACTCCATCGCAGGGTAGTACCCCCAGCATTAAGGAGTCATTAAGTTTGCCAGTACCCATTTAAACACCTGGGTAGGGAGAGGCACTGTGAGAGTAAAGTGTCTTGCTCAAGAACAAAATGCAATGTCCCAAGCCAGGGCTCGAACCTGGGCCACTCAATCCAGAGATGAGTGCACTAACCATGAGGCCACCGTACCTCCCACTTGTTTTCGGGTGTACGTAAGACTATTTGTTTCAGTAAACGGATGTATGTTAGTTATACGCACAGGGAGTATTGTTACTCAGTGCACCTCCTGGAGGTCTTTACATTCCACTGTAATTCCAACACATGCTGGTGTCAACAAAAAAAATTCTGCCTGGAGAGAGGCACTGTGTACATCATGGTACACGATGGTACACCTTTTCCTGTAGTACCTACTTGGTAAATTCTGCATATGTACGAGCCAAACAAAGATAAAAGTCAATTTTTACCTGAATAAGTGGAAGTATATGTCCTCCTCTTAAGTGAGTGCAGTTCATCAAATTCAGTTTTTCTAGCTGCCTTCCTAACTTAGTGGTGATGTGTTGGAGACCAGAGATATCAATCTACAAAAAAATGCTCAACAAGTGAAAAACTTCTTCCCACTCAAGTGAATTCGCAAAGCCATACAACACCAGCATTCTGTATGACTACTTATAACAAATTATGCAAAACATGAATGGTTAAGTGAATGTGTTTGTCTGATCACTCTAAGATAACATATTTTTACAAAACATTATCCAAGTACATTCATAAACACACAAAAAAATTATAATATTTTAGAGAGCACGCCACATCAGCCTTAGATGGCTTTCATGCGGGTCCTCTGTGCTGGTTGAATTGGGATTTGAAGATATTGGTTTTGGTGGAGGGAGAAAAACTGGAGTTCTCAGAGAAATACCCCACAAGCAAGGAGAGAACCAACAACAGACTCAACCACAAACCACATATGGCACTGGGTTGGAATCAAAGCCAGGCCACATTGGTGGGAGGCACCACTGTGCCATTCCTGCTCCCCATTGGGTAGCACAGTTAAATAACGTTCACAAAAGCAATTATGTCTATAATCCACCAGTTAAAATTGCAGATTAATTCACATTCAAATAATTATTCTCTCCAATTAAAAAAAAACTCATTTACCCAAAAGGAAACTTACCAGTCACTGTCAGCAGCTAAATAAATCTTAAATAAAATTACCTTTGTAAATGAGATATCAATCATCTTTAATTGGTGGCACTTGTCAGCAAGAGATGCAATACTTTTAGATGTTAAGTTCTCACAACGTGGCAGGACTATTGACTGGAGTTCGTGGCAGTGTTTACCTATTGTCTGTTGAATAATGCCATGAACGGAACAGGCTGATCAGTTGAATAGATCACTTGACAAATAATTGAGAACAATATTTTACAACTACATGTATGTTTGTTCAGAAGACCAGTAACTGGGTTCTGTAAGACTCAAAAAGAGAAATAAATTCATGATTAGCTTATTTGGAATTTCCACAGTGGTGGGAGGGTCTTTGAAAAAATTTCTTCTGTGGGGGAGGTATGGATATTTTCTGGAGCTACACTTTGCAGAAAAAAAAAAACAACTGAGAGGTTCTGTTCTATTTTTAAAAGATCAGTTAATATTAAATTTAATTTTACCTCTATTTAAGAAGCGGTAACATATAACATTGATGATATCTGCTCAAATGCATAAAATAATTCAATTTATAACACCTGTATTGTTTTATCTGTAAGTTTGTCCCATCCTAAAAGGTTAAGTTGAATGACACCTGCCAGTCTTGTGGGTATCAACTTTTCTATTGTTGCAGTGGATGCTTTTAAGAATTTAAAACTTGGAGTGGACAAGTCAACTTTTTTCCATAATATTGGTTCTGAAGCAACCTCCCTCCATCTGTGACAAACCATTGACATCCTTAAATGACAAAGACAATTACATTAGTTGCACCATAAATTGAGTTAACTTGTACATAAATTATAACTGGGACTAACAAGTTGAACAGACTATTACGTCCGAATATTTGCTAGGCTTTCAAAAATTTACATTATTAGATAACAGGGATCATATGTGATTGAACTGGTTACTGAGATTAATTGTATTGGCTGAGATTTATGGACTAACGGCTGACCAAGCTACATGATATGTAGTACAAACAATGGCTCTTTTAGAACTCTGCTGACAAATTAATGAGTTTTAGCACTCCATTAATGGTAAATACACATGCAAATGTTATAAATTTAGTGACGTATTTTAGGTTGCTTGTAAAATTGAAGGTTAAATTCAAATTGCAGAAATTGTCTGCCAAATACCCTAATATGAAGTCAAAAAGATTACAAGTTTAATTTACTCTTATCCTACTAAACAAGATAATTTGTGTTCTCCCTGTGTTGGCAGTATGTTCATCCCAAGTTGCAGGTACTATATACTTTGATAACAATTTTCTCTCTCAAAATGTACTAAATATAATATTTGAATCAAAACATTTAAATTTATGCACGAGAAATAAATCTCAGTGTGATCGTGGATGTAATGATTGCATAAGTTGCACAAGTCTCATGATTGAGGGGTGAGACTTGATTGGAGTTCTGGTAATCACTTTCTAGACTTAACATCACAAGCTGGCTTTCCCAGACTTTTTATTAGTTTTTTTCCCTTATATATTGTGACAAACGTTTGCACCAATATGCTTCGCAAAGTGACATATTATACGGTCATATGCCTGGCAATTAACTGGTAGCAGGCTATCAGTCCATCTACAGTGTATCTTCTTTATCTGGGATAAAACATTACATCACAGTTTAGCATCACTCCATGCTCTCCATGCCTCTGGCACATGTATGTAAGGCCATACAATTATTTCTTTTATGGTAAACTGGTCCATGATTAAAAAAAAGAGAATTCTAATTGTTTCCTTCAGAAGTCCAAATTTTGCGAGACGGACCACTAAGGTTGACCACTCAATCAGGAATTAGTTTAAGCAAATTGCTGTTAACATTCAAAAAAGTGCACTTGTAAATGAAAGGAGTTTGTTGTTCAGCACAAATCATTTTTCCTTCATTTTTGGCAGACAATTTGGGCCATTTGCCTTTAATATCCATGAAGCCAAACTGGAAAACAAGTCAGAATAAATTCCTAACCTTGCTGTTTGTGTTTACCAAGAAAAGGCCATGGGAATGTACATTTATTTACAAGCACAAACTAACATGTGCATGTACAATGTACAAAGAAAAAACAAAACATTTGACCAGTATTCCCCCAATATGAACCTCAAGCTTTAACTTCAATTTAACGTGATTTCGACCTCACCTGCATAAGAAAGGTATCGATGACCCGCAAATTCCCTTTATGACATTTTGGAAAATCATTAATAGAAGTTCTATTGGAATAAGGTCTGACCATCCTGATCCCAGCTTGGATATTGTTACTGCAGAATTCTTTGGCTCTCCTTGTGATGTTCCATTGACATGTTTGTTTGTACAAGACTCTGCTTCTGTTTTGTTTGCAAATGTCCTCTTTCTGGAATCATTTTCTTGTATTTGTAATGTTCCACTGACTTTTTTTTTGCTTGTACAAGCTGGTCCTGTTTTCCTCTTTTTCAAATTGTTTCGAGGTTTACTTTTCTTTTTAATTCCTAAAAATAGAATATCATTTCTTATATTTAATTACAGTACATGGTACTAGTAGCATAATCCCCTCTAGAGGGTTACTAGTCAAGACAAGTCTGTATTTAAGCCTTGTCATTTGTGGCCCCATCAGGCATGAAGCAGCTAGAAGGATTTCTTTTACTTCTACCTGGATGAGATCATAGTCTATTACAACAGTACACCCTTAGAATTTCTTGAGTGGTGAGGTAAAATATTAATTTCAGGGTGTTGCTTTACATCCATCTGTCCCTCCAGGCAAATTAATTAAGTAACATGATTTTATTAGAAGCACTGAGTCGGGTGTCTGGAAAACCCAAATAGCAAATAGTGAATAGTCACAAATAGCGAACAGCAAATAGTCCGGAATAGCAAATAGCGAATAGTACAAATAGTCTCGAATAGTGCGAATGGTGGTGCACAGTCTCGAATAGTGGCGAATAGTGGCAAATGGTGGCAAATTAGTGGCAAATCGTAGCAAATAGGGTACCCAGTATCTGGCAGTCAACCTCGCAGCAACGTAGGACAGGATTTTCCCACTAAAAAGCACAGATGCTTATCAGGACAAAAGGTGTTTCTAGACGTAATTTCTTCTATTTTAACCGCTCCAAAAGTGTAAATATGTGTTTATTAGGTTATCCTTGTGTTTTCTGTTTTCTTAATGTCGGCGATGGACAGCCTGAGCCTAAGTCCAGAGAAGAAAAGGTAATAAATTTACTGAAATTCTGTTGCTTATTTGGATAATTAATCAACGCAGGATATTAGACCTAAAGCGGTGACTATTGACGACTGTTCATCGTAATTTGCCACTTTTCATGACTGTTCGCCACTATTTGCACTATTTAAGACTATTGGCACTATTCGGGACTATTCGCTATTCGCTATTTGCGACTATTCGCCATTCGCTATTCAGGTTTTCCAGACACCTGCACTGAGTCAGTCACCAGCTTGCATTTTTGGCTGGCGGCAATTAGCACGTGTTTGTCCCCTCTGGTTGGATAATCCCATCTGCCACTGGAACAAAACACCCACACAAAATTCTACAAGCCATGAAGCTAACTGAGTCAGTGCTAGGTACACAGAATACAAGAGTGTAAAGACATGAAAACCCCAGTTTCATTAAATTCATTTTCAGTTGGCCACATTTCAATTGCCCATGTGCCAACGAAACTACCACCTTATTTCGCTTATTTGCAGGCTAACTATGACATTGTGGTATTTGCCTAATATTTTTTCTGATTATTTTCCACTTTTTTTGGATTTTTTTTTTTCTGACTTGTCCTTTATAGGCCAACGGTTTTTGTGTTAATGCTGTGTTTGGCGCCCCTAACACTCCCTTCCAAAAGTCTTTTTTTGTTGTAAGCTTATTATTGTTGTTCATACATGTATGTGACGGCCTGTTCTCATCTTCACCTTCACCTGTCCTCTGGCGCCAAGTTGGTGCATAGGGCCTCTTCTGTGGGATACCATACTGATTCATTATCATCCATAAGCCATTTCTGTGCACTGAGTCAAACGCCTTCTCGAAATCTACGAAATTGATATAGAGAGTTGCCTGCCATTCATTCACTTGCTCCAATATATTGCGTAAGATGAAAATTTGCTCCGTCGTTCCTCTACCAGATCTAAATCCAGCCTGTTCCTTACGGAGCCTGCGGTCAATCCCCATGCGAATGCGATCAATTACAATTCTTCCCATTATCTTGCTAACAACTAACTCCATGTTTCTTAAACAAATTATGCGATCTGTTCTCATCTAAGATCGCATAATTTGTTTAAGAAACAGAATTTCCATCGAATATATTTCTCTTGACAGTTACTCTTCTTATGTTATCAGAAACTAACCTGACAAAGTGCATGCAGTACTCGCATTTTCTTCGTCTTTGCTTGGATTGAAATCAGAATCATCGCTGTCATCAGAGGGAAGTTCTTCTGCGAATCGACCAAACACAAACACTTGTCGTTCCGCACTTCTCGGCACGCCAAGAATACCTTTCCTCGCCCTCCGCGACATTTGTCATCACAAAATCGGCTAGCAGATCACCTTGTATTTCTAAAAAGTTCGCAACCTTTTCCACAACCACAACTTAACCATCTCTGTTGTCGGCCATGTTGTTTACAATGCACGCTTGAACAGAATTGTGGGTGATAATTGGCGTGGATCGCTGGAGTTGGACTTTGGAGTATTGGTTGGAAGAGAATCATTCACTGAAACTCGAAGCAAAAACTTGTGGCGTTCGCGAAGTACGAGGAAACGTCTGCCAATATAAAGTTACGATTAGTTGTGGTGTGAGGGGAGTGGGGGTATGTTTTATGAGGGTCCTACAGGGTTATTCTCGTGATGCGTGATTAGCGGATTTTATTTTCCGTGAAACGTGAATTTAGGAAATTATTCTTCGTGATTCGTGACCTGAAGGTTTTGCGTGACCCGTGAAGAACTTGAATTATTAACCGATATTCGTGATTTTACCACTATATCCTATGTGATTTTGAGACCCGAGTCCTCAGAATAGTTATAGTCGTCTATCGATCGAGAGTGACTTGGGTATGCGATTTGCAATATGGAACCTTGAGTGTTTAACAGCTGCCGGACGAGGCTTCTAGGGAGTGGGGGAGGGAGTTTTTAGGATGCTGGGGTCTTATTACGAGACGAGGATAATGGATTTTAGATCATCTTGTATTTCTTTCTGGGACTGTAATGTAAAATGAAGAAGATTAAGTGTAACTTTCTGTTGTGTTTTTAAGCTATAGAAGCCTAAGCGTTAGATATTCCAATTCTAATCCTGCGCTTTAAATCTTTGAATTTCTGCCCGGTGCGCTCCATTTCATTTTCTTGTCTTAGTTTAGATAACTGCTAAGCTTGGAAATTAAACAAAATACTCAGATAGGATGGAATACTAAATTGTCAGATCTATATTTTCTTTAAAATTTACTATTGTGCACATGATTTCAATTTACATACAGCGAATTTGTGACATACACCAAGGTAAATCAACCTCGTTCCCTGTGAAATAGGTTACAAGATGATCTTTGATTTCTAGTGCTATCTCTGTCTTAGTACCAGGTCATTTACGCCATAATGTTTTGCATTTTTTTCTAATGTATTTCGCATGATCATAAACCGCTTTTACTCCGGATAGTTGAAAAGCCGATAGTAAGTATGAACTGAGATTAGTCCTGGCGTTGACCATACTGCACTGTTTCTTCACGTTTCTCTTTCAACTGTGTTTCCATCCAAGTTGCCATTAGTCAATGTCTCATTTCCTTCCAGCACTTCATCTTCCCGGCGGCTAACCCTGTTTGCTCCTTGTTCAGCGGTACGTACAGTCCTAACTTCTTTTGGTCCAAAAATATTCCTTTCAAGCTGTTCCGCTTGTGCAAACGTTTTCCTCGAAAACAACTCAATGAAAGCTATGCGGAAACACCTTATTCTAACAGCGTAAATCAGTGGATTAAACAGTGAATTTAGTGTCGGAAATAAAGTAGAAAGATTAAACATGATAAGTTTAACATGAATAGGGATGCTCTCTTTAAAAGATATGACTATGATAAAACAGATAATTCCAGGGATATAGCACAGGAAAATTACGAGCAGTATAGTAGTTGTGCAGTAAAAAGCTTTCTTATTCTTGAGTAACTTCTCCTTCACTTCTAAGGAAACTTGATTAGTGATTATTTGTTTTTCGCTGCGACTAATCTCCTTGAAAACAGAAACATTAAAATAAACGACAAATGCAAGAAAGGTAAACGGTATAACCACAGGCAATATTATAAAATTTGGGGCAAATTGTACATTTGCTGGCCAGAAGTCTCCTATTGGAAGGATGATCGCGACAGCCCACGCCAGACCAGAAGCTGTGATGATACGAACATCAGTAGCCATGTTCTCGTAAGCGAAAGAGTGTTTTACAGCGAGATAACGCTCTACGATGAAACGAAATGATTAAGCGACGCTATGACACACCATGAGGTAATAACCATTGTTATCTTAGCTAGCCTGCTGAAAATCATGTCAGTCTCACCTTTGAGCATAAAGCTAAAGTGTACGATTTGAAGAGGTTGAACAACATGTACAAGTCCAACAACAAGGTCAATTTTGGCTAAACAGGCGAGTCGGATACATTAGATTTGGTGCGAAGCTGTTGTTTGGTTTTTTCTGCCATGATCACTAGGATGTTCAGCAAAATGACAAAAGGACCGCTTATAGCATTAATGGCGATTCTGAAGATGAATACAGCGCGAAACTCCGGAAAAAATCTCTCGGAAATCGGCATAGGAAGAGATGAAACTTGTGGACCACAACTGATTGATGTGCTGTTGATTGAGGTGTAATTCATGTTTTCTGGATTAACTCAACCGTTCTCGCTTGCTCGTGTTGCTCGATCCGCGAATACGAAGCCGTCCGTGTGGACAGTTTGACTTCTGATGTATTTGTGTTTCAACTAAATACCATTGATGATGATAATTTTATCGACTAAAATTTACATCTGCATAACAGTAAGTAATTAAGCTATTGAATGGCTGTAAGTATTAACTTTAACTTCAGCTGATTATTCTTGGCCTCTTGAAACCGGGTTCGCGCTTTGCTATAATTATAAAGCTGTAAACCAGCAATTTTTTAAAAAAAAAAAGATGAAACAAGGCTGTTCAACGAAAAACCTAAAGCAAATCGGAAATATGGAGCTAGTAAATGCATTTGAATTGACTAATGCAATTTACAGTATCCAGTCATAGTTTACGCACGAAAATCCATTTCTCTTCATGTTCTCGGACGAGAGTTAATTAACCACAATTAAAAGCTGAAACTCGCAGTTTTTAATTATGAAAGTTAATTGGGGCGCTCCTGCAGTTTCTTTTCTTTGAAAAAAATTAGGCGATGTTTGGCGGTAACTTGTGGTTGACCAGCTCGTGCTTTTCATAAGTGCTAATTGGTTTGCTCGGAGTGAGCGTAGAGTTTGAAATTTCCGACCATCTGTCGGTCTATTGTCGGTTTATTTTCACAGAGGAAGTAGTTTTCAGTTTGTCCGCTAGTTGTCCAGCCTGTGTGGAAAACATACAATGTATACTAAAACAATTATTCATCTCAGTGTCGGTGAATCGCAGGTAAACATCTAAGACTATTATATTCACCTCTTTTTGCGTGAATAATTGTTAAATACATGTCTTCGCGTTCTCTCGCCCGAGAATTCATAAAATGATTACGAGTGAATGCTGGAGCCTTCAGTTTTCGATTACGAAAGTTCAAAAAAATTTAGGCGCTCCAGTTTCCTTCCTAGGGATAAAGCTGAGACGGTAAACAGCTAACCAATCGTGTTTCTCCTTAATGAGTTTGATGTGATTATTTGATGGACCAAAATTAACATTTCTATATTAAAAAATAATAAGGCTATTGTATCTTATTTTGTAAAAAAAAAAAAAACAAATCAATTTTCACTTCTCTGTTCTGCCTGGAACCTGGTATGTTGCACATGAACTCTACGGAAACCAAACGCATTCAGCAAAGACTTGCTTTTGAATGTGAACAAGCAATTTGCTCTGTTAGAACAAAGAATTTCCTCAAAAATATCTTGTTTTTGTTCATGTATTATCTTGGTTTGAAATGGTGTGCCGTTGGGTTCCGAGAGCTGTTGGGTGGGATGGCTTATTGCGAAAATTATGATTCCAGATTTTAAAAGGTTCTTTAATTGTTTCTGGGTGCTGAATGCCGAAGAAAGAAGATTGATACTAAGAATTCTTGTTTAGAACGTAGTTAAATTCCACTATTCTTGGCCTCAAAAACCTGAATTTCGCTTAAATGTACGGTTGAAAGCAAGCAATTTTTACGAGTAAATCGTATGTTAACAGCCCTATTCAAATGGCGAAAGTCCATCGGGAATTAGGCGTTGTTAAATTTAATGCTCATGACTAATTACTCACAGTTTACGCACGTAAAACATTTCTCGTCAAGCTGAAGCCTTCCGTTTTTGATCATGAGAGTTAATTTGGTCGCTTTTTCCTTTGTTTGCTGAAATTTACGCGGTAAATGCTGATCCCTTATGTTTCACATTTATGAGTATTTTTTCTTATTTTTCAGCTAAAATTAACATTTGCACAAAAGCATAGTTTTGCTTAAAAGCAAATAAGCTATTGTTTCACATTTGTAAAATATCAATTTTAACTCCCACATTCGGTCTCAGTCTTTATGCAGACTACTACTGATATATATGGGTTATTGACCGAGACAAAGTCGAGCTCCATAAACACGCAAAAACGGAACGAAGCCAACATCCAGCCATCTTGACTGAACAAGCTTCGTCAATAAAGCATCATCCCAGAGGAACGCAAGCTGAAAATGAACATGATTTTGCGGCTAAACGCCTTAAACTTTGCTGAGCTAAGTCAATTAAATAATCTAAAATGAATACAGAGGACAAAAGATCACGTGAAAGTGACGCAAACGGCGATAAAGGATGTGAATATCACCTTTAGATCTCACTTTATTTGCGACTTGAACTTCATTCCCAGCCCTCCTCACATTTGAAGGGGGAGTCTTCCTGGGGAAGAGGTTGTTGGAGCTAAATGAAAGAAATGTGGACATACCTTGCTGTCAGGAAGCAACTGATGTTCATTCAAGTGTTAACAAAACTTTCTTAATAAACTGGGCTAATTTCGACTGCGGAAGTTTGATACCCACTGGTTTACTTTCGGTTTATTTGCCTATAGTCAAAGCGCACAAACCGTGAGAAACTCCTTCCTCTGGCTTCACAATACATCACATGTAGGTGAACGTATTCCTAAAACTATTTTAGTTAACTTACGTAATCAACCATCAACAATGAATAAAACCGTAAGAGGCTACATGGAAGATATTTTACTTTCTGTGGAGGCAAGCCACAAGTCAGGACTGAAGAAGTTCCTCACCTTTCGTGGGCTATGAATATAGGGAAATAAATCGAAAGTAAACTGGGCTGATTTTGTTAAGGAAGTTTGAGACCACTAGGTTCTAACACCCTTTCTGATACACAACGCTAGAACCGAACCCTGGAGACCGACAGGACTCTGGAGGATCAACACAGACTAAACTGCTCAGCCCAATGATCATTTCTACATAAGTTGCCTTTATTAATAAAAAAAGATATCACTAGAAATAACCTACCCTAAATAGTGTCTAACTAAAAATAACAGTGATTTTTTTTTTCGTTTTTTGCTTTCTTTGTATGTTTCTTTTTTTGTTTTGTTTTTTGACAAACATTAAGTTTCAGTTTATAAGGCGTATTTTTCTTTATATATAATAAAGATGTCATCGCTAGAAAAAGTCCATCCTAAATAAATATCTAATTACATATTACAGTAAAGTGTTTGTCAATTTTGTTGGTTTCTTTGGTTTTGTTTTCTTTGTGAGTGTGATTTTTTGAAAAATATTTCAGTTTATAGAAGGAATCCTTTCTTCATTCCACCAAAATTTGACTTCTTAGTCTGATGTTTCTTGTCAGCGATTTTCTGACTCTCGGTTGGATTTCGTGTCGCGTCCTCTTGTTGTTTCTCGACGCCATTTTGCAGACTTGATGTATCTTTCTTGATCCGTTGTACCTCGATCTGAGTTTCATTTGAAAAGAACGTGGTGGTGCCGTCTTTAGAAACATCACCCAAGTCTTCTTTTGTAGGATAATCATCATCTGATGTTTCCTGTGTGGCACTCTGCAAGCAAAGTTGTTCAGTACTTGGTGAAGCAATTGTCAAATGTAAAATCTATGTGATTGATAATTTCTCAGTTGCGCGCACGATAAACGCAAACAAACAGATAAAAGCTCGCTTCTTAATTATTGCTCCTTAGGTCTTGTTTGTGGGCGTTGTAATAAGTTCGTCTAGTTTTTCAATTTCGCGTTTCAATGATTCAAATTTGTTTTATTGTTTGTAAATTTTCGCCGTTACCTGTGAAGTAGAGTTTTCAGTGTTTTGGTCCATTTGCGCTGGTAAATTTCCTGTAGAGATAAAAGCCTGCTCCAGCGGCTAGTCCAATTCCAAGACAAGTCAAGACGAAAGTTTTCAAATTTCCCATGCTCTCATTAGCTGAAGTAACTTTTGTAATGTTTTGCTCACAATAAATATCTCCTGTGACTCTCACCGCACTACAAAGGCAACTTGCTTTGAAGGCAATAACGCGTCAATCATTCACGTTTGTGACGTAGATGTGATGTCGCTATTAAAGATAATAATTACAAAGCGCGCGTTCACCTATTTTTGCCTGCTCGCTGGTCTTCGCCAGGCTCCTGCCTAAGTTGCTTTCGCTTTATCTCAACCTCCAATAACACGAATGAATGAATGAATGAATGAATGAATGAATGAATGAATGAATGAATGAATGAATGTTTATTTCCCACAATTGGAAGTACATACTGAAACCTGAAGTGCTACATATAAAGCTAGTTTGGGAGGAAGAGTAAAACCCTTGCAGTCTTTTATTACAAGTAGTCTCCCTAAATGTTTCTTACAATCTACGTAATAACTATATATTCAGTAGGTATCAGTTAGATCAGCATTTACAGATGAATGACAATATAATTATTAGACATCATATGTGTAATTACAGTAATAATAATTTTAGTTGTACTTCTTACTTAACTAAGCTATAACTAGTGTATGATGGGATAAAATGCTTCAATCTCCTAGGGATATTATTTATAGATGATAAATGTTTGATGTTTCAAATAACTGCTATCGCCGACATTTTGAAAAAGGCCGAGGTGTATACCCTCAGGACGAGGTTGTACTTTATCATGGAACAAAACTCCGTGAGAGCCCTGGAGAGGAGATAATGAGGCTACGGTTGGATTTTGTAATAAAAATGTACCGAATAACAACTTGTAAGCATCAGGTTAAGATCAGAGTGAACTGCCAGTTCTACCTTTTATCAAACGTTGATTTTGAAGAGGATGGTTTGTATCCTTTGCCGTCAACGGCAAGAGCTGAGTAACCAAGCAAGCGGTGCATTGGTAGCCAGGCCTTTCTGAAATAAAGGAATATGGCGGTTATTCACTTCCACTGCCCAAAACCTAGCAACTGTATAAATGAACTGAAATAATGTAAACTATCTTTACAAGCTTTGACGCATTCAATTTTAAAACATTTTTTACAACGGGGTGGGAGCGGGGAGGCAGCGAAGCGAGCGTCCACTTCTCTTACGATTCTATCCGCGCGTGCAACGATCGAAAAAACATACGAGAAAACTGCGTAGAGGGCTGTGAACATTCCGTATGTGCTTCTCATACGTTTAGCTCTGACGAGGCATGTCTTTAAAATATCTACCTCTTTTCTAAGACATAATAGGCGTTTTTTTGAGATCTAAAACATTGTGTCAACAAGTACCGATAGTATACTTTACTAGCTTCTTGACTTTGAGCTTATTCAATTAACTTTCTTGTTGTAACTTTTGCTCTCAACAAAACTAATTCAATGTACAAACATGCTTTTTACTTCTTTCTCACCTCTTTTTAGTGTCTTCCTCAAAACCCCTTTCATGCAACGAAATTGTATCCAAATTAGTTGCTGATAATTTTACGTTAATTCAATGTTGTTTGTATAGACAATTCAACTATTTGAGAGTTTTCATGAAGAACGAGGTTGCATGTATGTGAGGCAACAACGAGAATTGAACTTTGCACCCAAGTGAAATACTCTGATACCCGCGTGTCAGATAGCAGCAAGGCTGTGTCAACTGGTCTTAATTTCCGCAACATTTACAGCTGCACTAATACACAAAAACGATTAAAAACAAAAAGTGCTTTGTTGGCCTGTTGACGTCTTTCCTCTAACCGCTGATCGAGTCCGCCCGCGCTGCTTGGTGAGTCTTGTTTTGAACTCACCCAAAGTTGGTTGAAATTTCGGCTATTTCAGACAACTCGAGAAGAAAAAAATCATGAAGTGGTGATATCCCATGCAGAAACATGCAGCAAAGACAAACACTGAAGTTTTAGTGCTAAAGTCTTTTTTTTTTCTTTTTTCACTAACTTGTTAATGCGTGCGGATACTCGCTACTGGGTCTTTAGAAGCAGTCTGGTAATGTGACCCGTAGATGGCCATACTATAGCGCTTCCTCTGTAAGGGGATTTGTCAGCTCCATCTTCGAGTACCTTGTAGTATTTGCACAAGGCCCAGAGGGACTAACGCATATACGTTATACGGGTATATACCGCTAGAATTTTTATCTTCCAGGTGTGTGATGAGGTCTAATTTTGATCGTTCAGTCCGGTTTGGTGGGGTCCCCTTAAATGAACTGGAACTGGTGTAACTCTCCGTTTTTATTTATGCGAAATATCATATAGTCCTTATGGGAGCCAACATTCACAAGTCGTTTCATTTCTTTACCACTGCTTTTATTCTTTTCTCCTCAACGTATAATAAAAAGGATTACTTTTAGCTGCAGGCCCGAGAGAAATGGATAGGTTAGAAAAACGATTTAGTTTGACGACTTCTTCTGCACCTGATATATGCTTTTTATCTTTCTGGTTATCTCAATCAGGTCGTTCTCAAATGTGATAAAATATAACAGATGTTGGAAGTGGTGTAACTCTCCGTTTTTATTTATGCGAAATATCATATAGTCCTTATGGGAGCCAACATTCACAAGTCGTTTCATTTCTTTACCACTGCTTTTATTCTTTTCTCCTTAACGTATAATAAAAAGGATTACTTTTAGCTGCAGGCCCGAGAGAAATGGATAGGTTAGAAAAACGATTTAGTTTGACGACTTCTTCTGCACCTGATATATGCTTTTTATCTTTCTGGTTATCTCAATCAGGTCGTTCTCAAATGTGATAAAATATAACAGATGTTGGGTTATTATGAATGCAGAGAACACTCAAAAATGACAACATAGTCATCGCCTAGGGCCTGAGATGGGGTAGACAATTGAACTGCTAAGTCTAAGATGGTGGCAAATTTGAGCTTAATTTGTTGGTCTGAGAAGTGAAATTTTTCAAGCTGTTTGCCCCGGGGCACGAAGGGACGTGCAACCCAAATTGCTTAATCCGGGACAACTTCCTGTTTACAGCGTATCAATTGTCAGTCGCTTCCCCTGCCCTCCCCCGGGGGTCGCTTTGTGCTTGGTTCAGTCTTTCCTTCGATTTCATCGCAGTTCTCAAGACTGAAGTTGCATCCACATTTAAATGGCGCTTTCTTTACGAAATCATGTTGTTTTAGCAACGTCGAACACCTTAGATCTCTTCCTATCAGACCTAGACGAAATGAAAGGGAGAATCTCTTGTTCCCGAGAAGTTAATCTCATCCAAAGCCGTGTTAGAAAGGTTATCAGAAGTATACTACTGGAAGTGAGGAGAGAAAATCCATTCTTCAGGACAACACTGATCAACAGTGGCAGCTTTTATGAAGGAACGAAAGTTGGACAGCCGGATGAGTTTGATTATTTCATACAGCTTGACGGCTTTTCTTCTGCAGAAGATACTCTCTTCGAAGAACTTCCGTGTTGTACTGTAGCAGTGGTTCCAAGCAAATCTGCTTTTGAGAATCTTAAGTTTTATTCCACTGATGATCGAGGCAATCCGATGCTGTGCTTTGCGGACGATTTTGAGTGGAAGAAGTCTATCAAGACACCATTCTTTAAGATTTTTAACAGGAAAGCCAAAGGTTTTGAGGCCTACGGAATGAAAGTAGTGTTGGCATATGAAGGAGACGATACCACGCCTTCTCCACCGCCACTAGCGAGACACGGACCCGCATACACTTTGCTATTGGAATGGAACGGCGGAAAGGAATACAAAGGGTTGAAGATTAGCGTTGATTTGGCATTGGCCGTGAAAATTAACTCTCGACCAAATAAGATCGATTTGGAGTTTGAATCTGCGACCGGAAGAGTACTGAAATCAGTATTTGACAGTGTGCCGTATTTTTTTGCCGTTGGCTCGTACAGGAATATCCTCACTGAAGTTCAACCGAATTATTTTGCAAAGTATACCAGTTCGGGTCTCCAACCGATTGATTTTTGTCTGCGTTGTTCACAGTCGTGTTTTGAGCAGCTACTATTTTGCAACGAATTTGGCCCTTACAGTGGGCAATCCAAGTGTTTAAGATTACTTAAAGTGTTGCGTGACATTGTGTTGCCTGATATCGAAAATGAGGTCAATGATAATAAGAACAACAGTGGGTATTGGCAATTCGACGTGGACAGAGCGGCTGATCCTTTAAAAGACACTGGCAAACTGATTTCCTCATACGTCCTCAAAACGCTGGTGCTATTTGAATGGCAGGAGAATCCCGTAGAAGAGCTGTGGTCGGGAACGAACCTCAGTCAACGGCTTGTTAGGATACTTCGTCGCCTTGTTGCTTGTTTGAAGCAAAAGAAGTTACGGAGCTTTTTTTACGCAGACTACAATATATTTCCATCTTCGATCACGCAAGACATGGATTTTTTTAATGCTGCTAGCATGATTTCCATTCTTCTAGATGGACTGTTGTCCCTGATCTGGAACATGAACGAATACAACTTCAAAGAGTGCATGGAGAAAATCAAAAGCGACTTCGCAACAGTTTATCGGAAAAAGAGTTTTACCTCCTTATTGCTGACTGGATTGAGGAACACTCTTTTTTCTGATTGTTATCTGAAGAAAGCAGTCGAGGAATCTCTGAGAAAGAAAGGCATGGGAGAAATTTACTCACATGAGTTCACTTGTACTGAGCCAGTTCCGGGAGCAATGAAAGTGATCAAAGAGACCGAAGAGGAACGGCGTTTTTACGATGTCTACGTTCAAGCTTTGCTCGATGAAATCGCTCCAGAAGAGACCTTAATCTTGACAAATACTGATGTGAAAGATACGGATTCTGTGGGTCAAGTAGAACAACTATTCAAGAAAATTGCACGGCAGACAATGGCAAGAAATCGTGACATTCTTCCCAGCTATAATCTTTGGTGTCAAGAACACTGGAAACTAGAAGGGTCAGTTTACAAGTACGCAACTGACGAGCCAAAAAAACTATTGAATTTTCTCTTCGATCATTTTCAGGAAGACGTTAAAATTTTATTACATGATCTTAAACAGCCGTAGGCAGTCTCATTTGAATCAGTGACTTGGCCTTCAAAATGATGAGTTTATTTTGTAGCAAATTAGTTCAAGGTGAATTCTGATGGTTTCCCCGGTGGTCTGAATTTTGCAATACGCATCGCTGAGATGGAACACTCAAATGAAATTTCGGCGAAATGCTCTTTTGGAAAAGTACACTAAATACTTGCAGTAATCAACGATAAAAGGAGTGCGTTCGATGCCTTCACTTTAATAGCCTGAATGATTTCATTAGCTGACTTTCAACTCAGGTCTAAAATTAAATCAACACTTTTATATGAACAACCGAAGTTTCAAGATAGGTAATAATAACAACATAATGACAAAGTCCAGTATTTTTCTGTGGTTATGGCTAGCAAGTAGAGGTCCCCTCTGTTAGCTACGATTTGTTTATGCGTTGCGTGACAGCGCCAGTGTCCGCACACTCGCAAATTGGCTAGAACTAAAATATTTATATTTGCTTTCAAACTTCCGAGAGCTGAAACATTTTTACTGTTACTAATAGCGTTTTAAGATACACATTCAGTCACGTGACGCGTTTAGACCAATCGTGCGTTAGCGAAAATATTTGATGCAATATAAATGGCAGTATGTTTAAACTGTGCAAATTGACTTTTGATTTTTCACTCGAACATGATGCTATTTAAATGTTATGTTATCTTAGGTTGTGTGAAAATGGAACTTGAAAGGGATTAGCTCTGTTCCCTTCTACATAGATCCAATGCCACTCATAAACTTCTGTAGTTTAACTGCTCGCCGAAACTCTTCTACGGCTGGCTGGTATCAACAACCCACATTAACAGATCTTGCATTCCCTGTTTCGTAGTGACCAGGTTTAAGTTGTCCTTCAGCTGTCAAAGTAACACGATCAAGATCTTGGTATTCAGTCTTTCGTAAGGACTTAAACATGGTGAAAGAACGCGTGCGAAACACTTGATTACCATAATCTCCTTCGATGTAAAGTTTATATGAAATATTTCATATTTGAACTGCGGTTATAGAATGATGAAAGTGAAGAATGATCATCGCAGTTAATTTTCCAATTTAAGCAACTGGAAAGAAGAAGCCTGAAAAAAATCAGGGCTTCAACGGGATTCGAACCCGTGACCTCCGCGATACCGGTGCGATGCTCTACCAACTGAGCTATGAAGCCACACATTGGGAGCGAGGTCAATTAATTGAGTTCGTATCTTCCCGTGAGGAGTGAAATGATGTAAAGTTTATATGAAATATTTCATATTTGAACTGCGGTTATAGATGAAAGTGAAGAATGATCATCGCAGTTAATTTTCCAATTTAAGCAACTGGAAAGAAGAAGCCTGAAAAAAATCAGGGCTTCAACGGGATTCGAACCCGTGACCTCCGCGATACAGGTGCGATGCTCTACCAACTGAGCTATCGCGGAGGTCACGGGTTCGAATCCCGTTGAAGCCCTGATTTTTTTTTCAGGCTTCTTCTTTCCAGTTGCTTAAATTGGAAAATTAACTGCGATGATCATTCTTCACTTTCATAATCTCCTTCGCTGAAATACCCTTGTAAAAACCACAACATCAACAACAAGAAGAGCAATATGATAAAAATTACCATTTAAAATATAAAAATCGTCATTTAATAAATTCAAACTGAAGTAACTAAAATATACTGGAAAACGCAAACTCAGGCTTAAGGTTATATGCTACGTCTTCAAATAACAGTTTTAAGGAACTACGTCATGGTTTGTAAATTTTAGCCTAAATTTTTCAAATTCGTCGTTTGTAATCCGTGTTTATCTTCCCCAGTTCCTTTATGTTTTATCATTATCTATTTGGTGTTTTTCTATCTTAGTAAATGAATATGTTCAGGTCCTCTTTCAATTCAAATGTAATTTTGTACGAGGCCAAAATAAATCAAAATACCGTAACTGGGCTCCTTTAACGATACTTTTACTAGTTACGCCGCTTTGCACATCTAAATAGTAAGTGCTTTTACAAGTTTCGTAGAAAGAAAACTGAACTGAGAACGTGTTATCAACAGCCTCCATTGTGAACGACCGAATTGTAAAGGACACCCAACCAGTTACCATTTTAATTAGGTGTGCCAGTAATTACAAACTTCTGACACGTTGACAGTTCAAACGGATCGCTGGAATAGAGCAACTAAAAGCAATTATAAAATCAAGTAAATCTAGGAAATAACGAGCTTCCAAATACGTACACGAGGTTTTAAATTTAAAGTCTAATTAAATTATAAGACTGAGAAATACCTTTTTTTACAAAGAAATAAAAGGCTTAGATACATTTAAGAAGAATTAATAGTGTCCACATCATTGATGCACACCACATATGTCTATTACACAAGGCCTGCATCCTCCAGCCGTTACACTAGCCTCGTCAATTCGGAACACTTTAAGTTTCAGAGTCCAGGGAAGGTTGAGAATGTTATTTGTTCTTAAACCAGGAATAACAAAGAACCTGGTACCATCTCCTGCACTGAAAACACTCTGCTGTTTCAGCACAATAGCTGTCATGACAACATTTCATATTCTTCGTTCCGCATTCCACAGTTTCAGAATTCTGTTTCCGTACAAATATTAAGTATATGCAAATTTCGGGCTTCTTAGAATCATCCACAATTCTGCTAAAAACCATCTATCTTGTTACGAAGATTTGTCACCATACGATATAAAGCCAGAGTATAACGACAATACGTCTCTGAAAATAGTCGCAGTTTATAACAGACTGTCTGGTGCGCGTCCGCATCACGCGCTGAATCGCTTGCCAAAGTGCCATGTAGCTCCTTGAACGAACATGCACTTGGTGCCTATCGATAAACCTTGAAATGGAGGTTATTTTGAACAAATTAATAACACAGTGGTTATTCCTACGGCACCCGTACGACGACTTGTATTTGCTATTCGTACGGGAGTCAGAAGATTTCATTGAGTTTCTCTGTAATTGCTGATTCTTCCTTATCCAAATTGTTATATTCACCTTTAGGAAAAATAAGCGATTCCAATGAGTGCCGTTTCTTTGAGCCAGATTAATTTGCGTACTCTCTGCATACTCGGCGAACGACCCACTCGCAACACTTCAAATTTTTTCCGAGTCAGTACTCACGCACGTGTCACGCGATACGAAGGGACCGTTCAGCGACTGGTATCTGCTATTCATACGAGATTCCTCGAGTACATGTATAACTAAAAGTTACCATTAAATCTAAGAATCGCTAACCTGTTTTTGAATGTCATACATGTAGTCGAACACTTTCCTCAGACAATACCTCCCCAGCCGTATTTTCGTGGAACAGTTTGCGTTACAAGATTCAGTGTGCATGTATTCCTCACCTGATTTGGAAGGAGAAAACGTTCGAAGCATCCATCCTTCGGTAAACTAACCTCGAGTAACCAGACTAACTACGAAAAGAACTATCTAACGCTGACTGAAACTGCGTCTGCTATGGAAGCAGGAAAAATCCCCGTATGAACAGCAAAAATGCGAATAATTCGTACGGGACTACCAACAAGAGTCCAATTTGTTACTTACCACCCGATCCAAGTCAATGTATTCTACGTTTTTAAAAAGCTATAAGAAATTCTTTTCGCACTTTTTTTAACCTTCAGTGTACTTTGTAGCCAGTAAATCTGTGAACCAGAGGTTGCGTGACATGTGCGTGAGTATTAACTATCACGGAAAAAATTTGAAGTGTTGCGCCGAGTGGGTCGTTCGCTGAGTATGCAGAGAGTACGCAAATTAATCTGGCTCAAAGAAACGGCACTCACTGGAATTGCTTAATTCTTCTTAAGGCAAATATAATAATTTGGATAAGGAAGAATCAGCAATTACAGAGAAATTCAATGAAATCTTCTGACTCCCGTACGAAGCAAGTACAAGTCGCCGTACGGGTGCGGTACGAATAGCCACTGCGAATTAATAAAAGAGGCGCATTCTCAACCTCGCATAGTTCAACGATTGAAATTCATCAAGTGCCTTAGAAGAACAGTTAGTTACAGTCAACAAGTCGCTATCCGATTCACTTGAGGTTGGACAGAAAGGCCGTTGCTGGGGTCAACGGTGAAAACCATCGCTCACTGTTGTATGACCAAGAACTGGCTCAAAACGTTTTTTAACCAAAGCGGAAAAATTTGAGTCATGTAAGGAGGAACAAAGTGTGCCTATTTTCCCTTCCTTGAGGCAAACCGCTGACAAATAAGACTGAGCAGGCATTCATGCGGGGCACTCTGGGTAGCAGAAAAGATGAAGGATGTCGCGGGAGATTTTAAAAACCAAGTAAGGTCAGCTTTTGACCAAATTTGTTGCTAATGTTTAGTTTACGATAAACTGGAGGTAACCTTGATATATCTGTTTGACCTGGTCGCTACACTGTAGCTGCTGTCGTCCACTGCAAGGTTTGTTTCACTTCACACGAACGCTTTGCAACGCTCGTTTTGGGGAAAGCAATGAAAAGCAAATGAATGCAACGTGTGGTTTATTTCAATAAGGTAAGCTCATAAGTGTTTTAATTGTGTACGTTATGGTTATAAACTAGTAGAAACCGGTTACTTGTGTTAAATAGAGTGCTTCATTCCTTTTGGAAATGATGTTACCGTGGGCAACTGTTGACCAGTTGGTTAACACATGCAGAGTTGTTTACCAGTTGTTCCTTGGGTATATGTACAAGTGCAAAATGTCATTAACCAGCATTAACAGACCAGCTCTATACAGTCATGTAGTTCATTACTACTATAATATTTTGGAAGGTTTTTACTACTATAATATTTTGGCAGAACAGGAAACGGTCTTTCAACATACAGTCCCACCTTTTCTATCAGCTCGTTACTTTTAAGCAGTTGCTTTGTGGACTTATAATCAGAAATACTGACACTGCTTAAATAACAAACAGACAAACTTTCATGTTAATACTTCTACATAAAAAAGACGTCGTCAGCGTAAACAATTTGTTCTCAGACAATACCTAAACGTGGTTGAACAAACCTGAATGAAATGCAAACTTTAGTTTCAAGTCAAGTATCCATCATACCTCTGTCAATCCATGTCAATAGAAACCTTGTAGATTATTTGTTTTGCTAGTTATTGACTTCTTTTGCAAAATTCCCAGTTGTCTTCCTTCATTTTGTTGTAGTTTCTGGCATTTGGGTGGATTTGCAAAACATTCTCCCCTGCATTTGAGTGTGTTTGTCGTCCACTGTACAATGATTGAGGGATATTGCATTAACCAATGATGTTGTTATTAAGCAACAGTTTCATTGCTACCAGTAAATTTGGGTATCAACTTTAATGACAAATTCATACAGGAGTTGTGATGTTTTCTACTTGAGGTTTCTGCAATAAAATTAAAGGCAACACATCTTTACTGAATTACTTGTCAGATCTCATGGGGTTGCCTCCACATATAAATGCATATAATGGGTCAAAAGAAGTTGCCTCTGCTATAAACCATGTCATCAACACTTGCATCCTCAGCTAGGGCATGAACCCAGGCTGCTTGATCCTGAGTCCAGCATGCAACGATCAAGCCAAAGACACTATTACATGTGGTCATACAAAGTACTAGAAATCTCTTTCACTTGAAGTAAATAAATTAATATAGTTTTTTATGTTTAAGTTGAAGAGAATTACAGGGACATATTGTTTGATTTTACACCAGATTCTTAGAACTTACGTGATAACTAATAAGAAATGTAGGACCAACAGTAAAGAGAATTAACATTGAAGTCTTGGGAGTGAAAGGGTTAATGTAAATTTTAGAGACCTGGAAAAATCAGTCTGAGTACTAGAAAAGTCCTGGAAATTTATTTCTAGAAAAGAGTACAAATTCTGTAAGACTTGATACATGAAGGTTGCCAAGTTTGTACTGTGAGCCAAAGGAACTGTGAAAATAGATGCTTTCCTCTTTATAATGTTGCATGTACATGTAGTTGTTTAGATAGACCCTGTGAGTTTTCTTTGAAAATTGCCTCCATAGATCTCTGAAAATTCTACATTCATTCAAAGTAATTTCAATTTCAGTTTCTACTTCAAAGTCACTAAGAAGTCTTTGTACTGTGTAAAGCAGAACCAGGAATGTTCCATCATAAGCCCCATCATCAGGTACACCAGGCAACTTTATTATAAAAGGTAGGAAAGGACTATTCATGCCTGAAGCAGTGGTTGGTCTTACTGTAAGTTCCTTCATTGCTAACTGCTAGCATCAGTTGACTACATGTATCAACTAAGGGCAGGTTAAATTTTGCTGCTTAAATATCCTGCTGTTGAGCTGTTGAATCAGAATTCTTCATGATTTTAAGGTTTCACCACAAGTGTGTACTATTTACAATGACTTTTTTTGTCAATGCTGGGAGAGGGTAATGGGGAAGGGGGCTTGGGTGGGGGTTGGGAGTAGATGGCTCAATGGTTTGTCAGTTGGACTCTCGATCAATAGGTCCACAATGGAGCCCAAGCTAGGGTCACTGTGTCATGTTCTCAGGCAAGACACCTTACCCTCTCAATGCCTCTCTCCTGCCAAGAGTGTAAATGGTACTGGCCAATTTGTGAGGACAACCTGACAATTGCTTGGGGTCACCTGCAATGGACTATCATCCCATCCAAGGAGAGTAGCAATACTCCTAGTCACTTCCTGTCACAGAAACTGGAGTGGAGCACCTGTGCTGATGATCCATCTGGCTTCTCTGATTCCATAGGAATGGAACTGACTTTTGTGCCCTGTAGCCTGTGAAAACATTGCTGGAATGTTCTCATTCTTAGCCATAGAGACTGGAAGGGGGATTTGGTTTCCTCTGTGAAACAGACCTTTCACCATTTAAGTCCAGCGCCCCTCACTGAATATATCACAGAACTTTTAAGTGAGGGAGGGAAAGGGCATTTGTTAACAAGCACTTTTAGCAAGTAGTTATGCAACAGATGACTGGAAATGTGGAATGACAGATTGGGACTAGGGAAGTAGTGGATTCTGGAATGGGGCAGGGGAATCAGGGAATGGTGCCCCTTGAGTTTGGTTGTACCATCAAGTTGATTCAAGAATCTACAGTGAAGGACAATTCCTCAGCAGTGATATGGTTATCACATGTTTTTGTGGTCACCGAGGTTAGGATTCAAATCTCTGAATGGGCGTTTTTGTTATAGGAAAAAGATGGGTAATGAAACAACAGTTATTTGTGTTTGATATTCAGATCACACGTCTTATTTGGATGATACACAGCTTCTGATTGGCTGTTGAAAGTTGGGGAAATGATATATTGCATGCTTGGTTGGGATGATGTCACATGTTTTAAACCATAACAGAGCAGCAGATGGGGTGGATAGTAGGTCATGGTTGGTGATCTTTTCTCATTTCAGAGACTTCTCCTTCCTTTCGGCATTTAGCTCAAGATGTTTGAGTGTACGTCTTGCAGGAACTACAGTGCAAGGATTGCCTAGCTGTGACAAAGCATCATCTTCCCTGTATTTAGGAGAAGTCCCAAGCAATGACCTGACACATCTTGATGAGGAAGTAGCTTACATCAGTCGCATGAACTGGAGATGATTCACCATGCTTTGCACAAAGGTGTTATGGCAGCAAAGGTGGAGGCAATGCAGATGTGGTGATGGCGCAGCGGAGCGCATGGTTGGAGGCAAAGTTGGAGGTGTGGGCAGGGGTGCACGTGCGGCATCTTTGTTGCTGGCCGGTCGTAACACCTTTGAGCAGACAACGTGAATCTTCGACAGTTCGTGCAATTGGTGTTAGCCACTTCTTCATCAAGATGTGTCAGTTCATCACCTGATACTTCTTCTGAATGCATGGATGATTTTGCTTCATCACAGCCAGAAAATCCTTACACTGTAGTTCCTGCAAGAGATATACTTGAACATCTTGAACTGAGTGCTGGAAGGATGGAAATGTCTCAGTCTTGAGGGAAAGATCACACACCATGGCTTACTCTCCATCTTACCTACTGCCATTATGGCATGGAACATGTAACATTGTTTTCACTGAGCATGGAATGCATTATTTCCCCAATTTTCAACAAAAAATCAAAAGTGGAGTTTCATCCCTATCGGATGTGTCATCTAAATATCAGAAGGAATAACTGTTGTCACAAAGGCTGCCTGTCTTTTTTCTATAATTTAAAAAACGACTCTTTCTCAGATCTGGATCATGACCTTGGTTACCACAATGCCATGTGTTGACCACATCACTATAGGGGGATTGTCCTCCAATATGGGTTCTTGAATCAACCTGACTGTACAACCCCACTCAAGGAGCACTAATCTCCAATTGCCCTTCTTCATTCCATTATCCACTACTCCCCTAGTCCCAATCTGTCATTCTACATTTCCAGCCGTCTCTTGTGTAACTGTCTGTTTGAAGTGCATGTTAACCAATGTCCATTTCCCTCCCTTACTTGAAAGTTTTGTTGGTACATCCAGTCAAGAGGGTTAAACTTTTATGGCAAAAGGTTTGCTTTACACAGGACATCGAATCCCTGTTCTGGTCTTTGTGGCTCAGAACAAGAACACTTTAGTGATTATTTCACTGGCTACAGTGCAGGGAAGTCTGTTCCACTCCTGAGGGATAAGGAGAAGCCACATGGTTCATCAGTGCTGGTGCATGACTCTGGTCTCTGTAACATCAAGTGCCTAGGGGTATCACTGCCCTTTTTGGATGGGATCTAGTCCATCACAGGTTACCCCCAGTTTTTTGTCAGGTTTCCCTCGCAATCGGTCAGTACCATTTCCACTCCTTGGAAGGAAGAGGTACTGGGAGAGTCAAGTGTCTTGTCTTGGAACATGACGCGGTGACCCAAGCCTAGGCTCCATTTTGGACCCATTAATCCAGCGTCCTACTGACTAATCATTAAGCCATCAACTCCCCACCCCTGCCCAACCCTCCGCTACTCCATTACTCCCTCCCAACATTGGCAAAAAGTCGTTGTTGACAGTGCACACTTGTGTTTGACATACACCTTTAAATCATGAAGAATTCTGATTCAAAAGCTCAACAGCAAGCCACAGATCGATTTGGATATTCAAGCAGCCAAATTTAACCTGCCTTGATACATGTACATGTAGTTGACTGATTCTAGTAGCTAGCAATGAATTGACTTAAGTGTTGCCAGTAAGTGAAGCATGTTCAAAAAGTCCTTTCCCACCTCTCACAATTTATTTGTCTGGTACACTGTATGAACAATGATGGGACTGTTATAAGATGTTTTAAAAGGCCTTATTAATTGTATAGAGTAGGTTTTGTCACCAGACCTTGAATTGTCTTCTTTGAGAAGTTCATGAATGCTAGTTAGACCACAGGCAACATTTAAACATTATATTGTGTCACTGCAATATTACTTAGGAAGCATTAGAGACATGGAGAGGTAGAGAAGAACTTATTTTTTATTTCTTTTGATTTTGGCGGTACTGTGTACCTGATTTTGTAATAATATTATTAAGTGATTATTATTTGAATTATCAATGAAAGTATCTCACCTCAACAAGGTTTTTGGGTAGTTTGTATTTTGCAACTCCCCCCTTCCCACCAGCACAGACCAATGTTATCCTGATTAAAATTCAATTGCTAAATTGTCCAGGCTTAAAAAATCTCAAAACAAAAACATCTGAAGACAGAAGGCTGTATGAACCATGTGGATACAACCCAATTGGCAGCTTAATTTGACCCAATTAATTATTGGGATTGATTGATTGATTGATTGAATGAATAATTGATTGTAAAAGAATTCATCTTTTTGCTTAGTACAAATCTTATTTCCTTCAATTTGGCGGGCCTATTTGAGTTTAACTTTTAAGAAAGAGACCTGAAAATATAAATAAATGCTTAACTTTTGCACACGCAAGCAGCGTTTTCCTTGAGGCTGCCGCACACTAACCAATTTTTGTCGTAGAACTGCAGATTTGTGCTACTCTAAACAAATGCTAGCCAATTCCTTGCTAAGAAAATATTTGTGTCTGCTATCTACATGTACTGGTATGATGGATACTTTGCTCTTAATTTAAGTCTGTTATTTATCAGTTTCATCACCTTACATGGTGGATTAATTTGAGATACACGTAGACCTCTTTGGCTATAATAAATAATACATCCCAAGGAGGTCATTTAAGTTTCCTAACTTGTAATGTCATACTGACCAGAATTTTGCAGGACTCAAAAGAAAAACAATACTTATTCAGTCAAAATATTTTGCTTAGCCTAGTGTCTTCTTACAACATGCAGAAAAAGAATAAGCCTGCTTTTCAACCTGTTTGGTCCTGCTTTGAAAGTTAAAGTGGATGTGTGACTGTTTTCAGCCATTTTAAATGCCAAAGGACCCAGCCATGTACTCTTGCCCAGGTTTTGTTTGTTGTCAAAAATTGTTGTTTGTTTCTTACTGTATACATTTGTGATTGTGGCACTGTTTACTGGTAACGCTATGCATTTTTAGGATGAAATAAAATTGTTGAAACTTAATTTGAAATATTATTTGAGGTATTTTAAAACAGGTATGATTCATGACAACTACATGAAGCTTGAGGAATTCAACTGCACATGATGAGATCAGCACATGAGGATGTTATAAGAAGACTGCAAATGATGGTGGAGCTTGTGGAATGTCAGGTGCAACAGCTTGAAGTTGATGCAAAGTGAATCACCAACCTGTGGCCTGTGTGACACCATGTGTAAATATGTGGTGTGGGTTAAGTTGCTTGTGGTAATCTAATTCTGCTTTTACATTGTTCACGTATCATTTATTCTTTTGTAATTAAACATGTATGCATGTATATTTTAGCACCGGCAGTGCACCAGGTGCTAAAATATGCATATATAAAATTGCTCGTTCAATAATTATTGCTTTCAAAAGGCAGACAAGGATGTTTTCAGGTGTCACCTTAAGGGTTTAATGATAAACATACTCTATAATCTATAGAGGGACAATAGAGTTATCTCTATTATAAAATAAATTTAAAATACTCTATCATCTGTTTTAAAATTTCACACTGCTGTTCTAAAAAGCAACCAGTTGCATTAAGAAAAAAAACAATTATTGTGACTTGGTGACATTCATTTTCCAACTGGTGCTAACATGTGGCTAAATTATGTGTATTAATTGCCTCAAGATCTCAGGTCACTGGTTTGCATAATTTGATGTTGTTTATAGTCATTTTGCAAGACACTCAATACTAAACTGCTCTTTTGGACTGTTGAGTCATGTTGCTAAACATTTGACTGAAATGGAATATCATTTAATGACATAAAGTTTAAACTGAAGCATTAAATTACTACATGAATGCAATTTTAAAAAGATCACATTGTTTTTAAATTTTTAATTCACGTTTTGATGTGACTCACATCTTTGTCAGTTACAAAGGGTATTTGAAACTTTGAAATTATTTATAACAACCCATAGAAACATGCATAATTAATTCTTTCATACTGAAATTATTAACAAATATTTAAGCCCTGGATAAGAGTTTAGAGTTGCATAATTATATAATTTTGTTACAGCTGTAAACATCAGTATGATGTACAAATAACTTTAAGCAGGGTATTATTGAGAAATTCACTTTTCATACACAAATACTAACAAGTCTCTGATTGCATGACACCAATTCAGACTTTATATCTGACTGTAAAGTGCTGCCAGTTCAGACCTTTTATTGATTTGTGAGCTTACACTGTACATCACAGTAAAATATGAGGGGTGGCCAGGCCACATTGTTTAAATTAAACTGTACAAAGTTGTTTGTTTGAATCAGGGATCACCCCAAGTGGGCAGGTGTACACATAACCATATGCTTGAACACATGTACACAGATTTATGTAAGGCCCCAGTGCAAGGAATTGTACGTTGACTATGAAATGTAACTTGAAAATATTAATGTGAAAATGTGTGTAGCAATCTTACATCATGCCTTAATCCAAAAAAGAAATTAAAGAAACAGCTATCCCTATTTGGAGACAAACAAAATTACTAAGTACATGTAAGAATAAAATAATACTGATAATTTAACATTATACACAGCCAAAATGAGCCATTAACTTTGTTACCAGACCTTCCATCTTGTATGTACATGTAAATCAACTGTTTTACTTTTTTAAAATGAATTAAGCGTTGTGTCCCAGGATTCCTTGTTGGTACATGGCATTTGTTGACTGCAGAGCTAATGCTTGTGTTCAAAATAAAATAGTTTTTAAGTGTCTTTCAGAATCCTTCTCATTGGGCATTAATATCTATGGATGATCCGTGGCAAGCTTCCTGAGGTCCATGTGCATTGGCCTTGCTTACCTCCTGAATATTTCAAGCTTTAGGAGTAGAGGACATGGTGTCAGAGGCAAACAAAGGCAAGAAATGTGTTCATTAGCAGCCGATGAGTGTGATGAGATGATTTTTTTCTTTTGAAAGTACTAGAACTTTGAATTATACAAAGCTTTTATTCATTATGTCAGTTTACACTACCCCACACTACAAGGTGCCACTACAACCTATGAATGTGAAGGGAAATGTCTCTGCCAGGAATTATTTCAACAACTGTTACGATATTATATTGTTACTGCCATCAAATGTAATAGGTGTAGGACTGCACTCTGTGGTATGATGGGGATGGCTTTTGTGAAAGTAAAAGTGAAAAAGTGAAGCCTTGGAGCCAACGGGCTCATAGCTGCCGGAGCTTATCCCGGTTTCTATAGCATGAAGCAGCTAGGTAGTATTTCTACTCCCCCTGGATGAGATGGTAGTTCATCACAGGTCACTCCCCCACAATTTGTTATGTTCCCCAACAATTTGCTGGTACCCGTTTATACTCCTGGGTGGAGAGAGGCACTGTGAGAGTTTAGTATCTTGCTCAAGAACACAACACAGTGTCCCTGGCAAGGGCTCAAACCCAGATCGCTCGATGTGGGGACAAGCACATTAACCATGAGGCCACCGCACCTCCATAATGTGCTATATTAAAGTGTTCCAAAATCAGGAGAGAGTTTTAGTTTCTTATCAATAGCAATACATTACATGATCTTTATTTGGTTATCTTGTGTGACAATGTAGAAAGATCAACTGAGACTACAAGAAGATAAAATGAGGGATCTGACCGATGCACTCGACAATACACGAGTAGAAGAAAACAGGTTTCACAATGAGAAGTGTTAACAAGTCTGTACAAATTCCCCTGTTATTTCTGGTTGGTGGAGGTTTACCACTTGGCAATTGACATGCACATAGCATTGCTAATGAGTTTACATTGGAATGGCTCAGAGCACATCCAGTTTATGGCACTCATGGAGGATGGAGTATTTGCACCAGGGATCTCCAGGTCTCAAGTCCAGCACCCTGAACCTCACAACCACCCAACTAGTCGGACTGAAAAGGCAATAATAAAGTTAGCAAATGCATGTTGAAGAAGTATTTATTTGGAAATAAAACGAAAGAAAGCGTCACGCTCGATTGTGCCAATCTTGCTACTCGAGGACTATAGTAATAGTTTTTTAGTAGCGTAGCCAATTAAAATGCAGGATTTGCATTAGTCCACTAGTTGGGTGATACTAATAAAGAATATGCAGCGAGTCTGGATGTCGATCAAAAACCAAATCTGATGACTCTCTCTTTGTCACTTAACAAGTTGAAGTCATTAACACAAAAATGGTACCACTTACATGTTACAGAGGATATACTCCTAACCATCACGACTAAGCTGGACACTGGAGCAACAAGCAGTGCAATGTCTTGCATGGATCTCTTAAACATACTATAGAATGGAGAAGTCAAGTTGCATCCCACCGTGGGGAAAATAAGATTGTATGATGGGTGCCTGGTTGAGCCGTTGGGATTCTATACCCCTTTCCATTAAGCTTGCTGGAGCAGTGGCCTGAAAAGTAAGCGACCCTTTGAAATCTTGGAGAAAGCACCTCAAAGTGGTCCATCATCAATCAGGCTTCATTACAAGCACTAGATCAGTCCTTTCCCTTGTTGAATATTTAACTCTATGAGCTTCTCTCATTTTACAATGAATGATTTCAGAGATTTTGATGATGTTTCCACTGGTTTGGGCAGTTTTCCAGGGAAATATCGCATAGGCATCTCTGCAGACATCAAACCTGTTCAACATGTACTTCGACAAGCAATGAGTGCCAGTACCTCTCAATGAGACGCTGAGAAAAGATTTATCGAATGGAAATGCTCAGTGTCATAGTCAGATAAGCACAGCTGACAGACTGGTTAATTATTCATTAATAATTTTAGCCCGAATCCCAAAAATTAAACTCTTAATCCAAATAGTCGGCAAATGTCACACATATCATAAGAAGTTAATATTTTATTTGTTTGATGGGTCGAGAAGTCATCACTTTCAGGTGTTTTGACCTGAGATCCCTCTCTTATATGGATATATCACTACTAATACTGGTTAGCATGCTGGTTAAAGCTGAAGCAATATGTCACTACTTACATGTAATAACTACAGTACAGCACCCTCGACCCACAAATGTTATAGTGCAGTGACTGATACAGATGCCTCAAGCATAATATTTGCCATTTTATTTCAACATTGTTATTATCAATTTTAGTTGGTGTATTTTAGAACTGGCAATTTATCTTTTAATACTTAATCTACCAATTAGAAAATTATTGCAGAAAACTAAAACTATAAATGCAATAACTATTAACTCTTGATATTATTGTGCTCTTAGTAGAAGCAAGTATATTAAGAGAGGAGTATGCAAAGAGAAAAAATTTTTATCGTCCCCTAATTTTATATGAACTGTGTCTTCTAAAGTCTATCTGGAATGTCAGCTTTGTCACAGCAGTTGCTCCTTGCTTCATTTTTTTTTTTGCATTTTTCAGGCTCTTTCTTCATGTTGTGTTTGACATTGAAATCCCACACAAGGGATTACAGCATATTCTGAAGGAAGCTTCAAAAGCAGTCAAAGCTACATGTAGCTTTGCCATAAACAATGGGTTTTTTACTGCATTTATTATCTGGATTACATGCCTGAATCAACTTATGATATCAACCACTTTGACTATCAGCAGATCCCTAGTCTTTACATCTTGCTACAACTCCGCTTCTTCGGCTGGCCTGATCACGATCGCACCTGAAACATGGCCGATGAAAGGATCCTCGAGGAACTTCTTTATTGAGAAATGACTATTGGTTTAGACCACAAGGAAACTATCTTCACCTCAAGGATTTGTGCAAGTGTCATTGGCCTTGGGCATTGATTTGAATCTGAAGGGAGTGTGTCAGGAACCATACCCACTGGAGAAAGGAAGTGAAAATTGGTGCCAGAAAGAGTGAGGCTGTATTAAGGCATTAGGCTCCAGGAGAGCATGGCACAAATCAGTGACGCAGTGAGATGTGGCCACTTTACATGTCCTAGGGACTCGTGGTTAGCTAACACCAGATGCTGTTCTGCTAGCCCCTAAAAATGTTCCCAGTCAAGAGAGCAATTCCCTGATCAATGAATGCTGATGATAATGATTTTTTTAAAACTGAAATGTAATTATACATGCCTCTCCAACTTCAGCAAGTATTCATAAAAATAATGTAACGAGAAATTGAGTGGTGATCATGTAACATCACCAGTTTGCACATCTTCTTTAAAAGAAGTTTCTAGTATCAAAGTTCCTATTATCATGTTCTGTTACTCTCTGAACCAAATGGAATGGATCATGGTGTAGGAAACACATTTTATTTATAATTTATCAATTTTATTTCTCAAAATAAAAATTTAAGTGGAAGGAAAATCTGGGGTAACAAGTCAAAGATTATGGCTGAGCTAACTGACATCATTAGCAATCCATCCAGAGACACTGTATGTAGTCCCCAAGGGTGGTCTACTCAAATCTCAAGTTCATTGTTAGCGATGATTTGCTATAATAACATGTTTGACTTCATTAATGCCACCCTGAAAGAATGTTCATTTTCTTGGACTCAGGTGCGATGGCAAACTTGGTCTTAACCCAAACCAGGTAAAGGCCTGGAGGAATCATAATCCATACATAATACTAATATTAGTAGACTGTGCTGCATTAAATGATTTGTTTCATGGGTTAAGCAAAATCAATATTTTTCACGATTTTGGCCAAGCTTTTGGCTGAAAATTGTTGCTCATTATAAAATGAGTTAACATTTATAATCTACAGACTTCATGTAATGCTCAGTTGCACATAAAAATTATAATACAAAACATTTGAATGTGCAGGACAAAATGGTGGTCCCATTACATACAAGGCATTTTAGTCATTGGTGTTGTCTTGTGCAAGACGCAATGAAAGGAGAGATCCCCAAACATTTTGATGTGTTCAGATCTACCATAAGCCAACACAGTTACTTGAATACCCAAAATGGTTACATGCCCAAAATTAGCAAGCCAAGAAAGGAATGGGGCAGAAACAAAACATATATCAAAGCAATAAATGACTGGCTCTCGCTGCTAAGTGAGCTTAAAGAACTTATGCCAAAAAGGATTTTTAAAAACAAACTGAAACAGCTTTTACTTAATAACCATTTTTAACCTTAGTTAATTGAAGTATTTTTGATCCAAGTTTTAGCTTTAAACCTTACACGTAGTTTTAGTCTTAAGTTTTTAGCCAGCTTTTATTACTTCTGTATTTTAGACAATAAATGTATATTTTAATAGACCTTTATTTTTTAGAGGACCTTCCTGAAAACCACATCTAGCTGATTGGAGGCCTCCTCATAATATATTAATTTATTATTTTTATTATTGTCATTGTCATTGTCATTGTCATTGTCATTGTCATTGTCATTGTCATTGTCATTGTCATTGTTATTGTTATTGTTATAAAATGATATTAACATTGTTGGATAATATCTTTTTAAAAAATTATTAAAAATAACTAATAGATAAAAATAATTAGAGAAATAAGTAAAAAAGTTCCTTTAAACAAGAAAGTCTTAATAAGATATTTATAAACAAGATGGGTGCTTATTTTGCACACCTTTTCCTTTGTAGGATTGTTGGTTTTTGCTGCTGTCATTTTGATTAGGTTGTTTATCTGCAGCCTTAGTGGTCATAAGCACAGATAGTGGAGTGTTGGCTGGTTGGCATACATGGCTTTCACAGTGAAACAAGAGTTCTCTTTTTAGTTGGCACCCTTGTTTCATATTCTCAAGAAATGGTACCATACTAATGGTGTCCACTTCTATGGTGAATTCGATAGAGGGATGTAAAATGTTGAGGGTTCCAGGAAAGATGCTACTGATAGGACTTGAACAAGTTGTCAGTTGAAGCTTAGGCTTGTCAGCAAGAAACTGACTGTTTTCCATGGAAAAAAAGTCTGGTGTCATGAATTTCTTCAGAGAATCATATTTTGTCACAAAGTGTGTGTTGGATTAATGGTTAGGGACTTCATTTCTTTTTTATCTATTCATTTTGCCAGATAGCTATAAAAGGGTTGCCACATGTCAGGAAATGGTCAGGAAAAAAGTGCTTCAAGGGCAGAGAATTTTATTTTGATAAATTGCTTTGGGGAAAAGTGACATTTTGAAGAAGAGTCAACGAAAACTGAAATAACTTTAATACAACTGATTAAATACCAGTAAAGGCTGGTAAAAACATTTTGGGTCTCTCTGATCTCAACTGTGTTGAAAACTGAAGTCTGACTGATCAGCCCTAATGAATGGGCAGAAGGAATGCCTTTGAGGGGAAGCTAGATTGGCGGCCACTATCTGACATTTTTGTCTATGTATTTTTTTGGTCAGAGAAGTTAAACTTTTGTCATTAAAAACATCAATTTTGAAAAATGATGTCTCGATCTGTAGCAACCACGTGTAGGTACAATATTATTAACTGTGGTGGGCAATACGAATACACTGCCATGAGCTAATTTTGCAAGATAGTTTCTACGTAGTAGTACACTAATATATAGATTAGGCCAAGCTCCTGATTACAATAACTTAATCTTGCTTGAGCCTCCAATCCAGTCGAAAACCAGTACCTGGGCAGCGGTCAACTCCAAAAAAACATTTGACCTTGATGAGCTCTAAACCTGAGCCTGCGATATGGTCACATGGTATTGGTCAGCAGATACCTTGTTTTGACAGTTGTCAATTAACCATAACATGGATGTACAGTATCAAAGATGTATGCTGTAAACCAAGGCTGTGTGCCTTAATCGACCTATTGGCTGGAATGTGGCCGCCAGGTTGTGCCCCGTGATCCTGCTGCTAGCCACTTTAAACATGTAAAAGAGGTGCACGGTTTTCTGTTTCTATGCATGCATTTGGGTCTGTTCCTATATTTATGGTACTCTGCTTAAGCAATTTTGATAACATATTGGAACTAGGGTACTCTTTTTTCGTAACACCTGTGCTGTGCTTGACAGCATGTTTCCAAAGTACGAGTTGCAGCCATATAATTTAGGTCAATTTTTTCATACAGCAATGCATATATTTCACTTTTAGATCATCTACAGTAGGTTTCGTAAAAAAACAACAGCTATTTTTAACCACGTTAATGTATATTTCTTAATGACAATCAGTTAATAGATCTAGTGAGCTGCCATTTCAGTTCTGACACTGGACAAGATAGAACTGAATGATAGTCTTGCCATTTGAGTTCTGACAATGGACAACTAAGCAGTTACTCTAGAAAATTATTATTTTAGTTTTCAACTAACAAAATAAAAATGGTAATCAATGTTGAGAACAGCTAGTTCATTTCACCAATGGAGAAGATAAAATTGAACACCAATCAGTATGGAGAATTAATATTTCAGTTCTGACATTGGACAGCATAAAACAGAATGACAATCAGTATGGAGAATTACTATTTCAGTTTTGACACTGGACAAGATAAAAGAGAATGACAATCAGTATCGAGAATTACTGTTTCGATTCAGACACTGAACAAGATAAAACAATGACGATCAGTATGGAGAATAACTATTTTAATTCAGACACTGGACAAGATAAAACTGAATGATGATCAGTATATATGGAGAATTACTATTTCAGTTCTGACACTGGACAAGATAAAACTGAATGACAATCAGTATGGAGAATTACTATTTCGGTTCTGACACTGGACAAGGTAAAACAATGACAATCAGTATGGGGAATTACTATTTTGGTTCTGACACTGGACAACGTGAAACAATGACAATCATGGAGAATTACTATTTCAGTTCTTACTCTGGACAGGATAAAATGGAATGACAATCAGTATAGAGAATTCTTATTTCAATTCAGACACTGGACAAGATGAAACTGAATGACAATCAGTATGGAGAATTCCTATTGCAATTCACACACTGGACAAGAAGAAACTGAATGACAATTAGTATGGAGAATTACTATTTCAGTTCTTACTCTGGACAAGATAAAACAGAATGACAATTAGTATGGAGAATTACTATCTCAGTTCTGACACTGGACAAGATAAAACTGAATGACAATCAGTGTGGAGAAATACTATTTCAGTTCTGACACTGGACAAGATAATACTGAACCACAATCAGTATGGAGAATTACTATTTCGGATCTGACACTTATTACGACAAGATAAAACTAAATGACCATCAGTATGGAAAGTGACTATTTCAGTTCTGACACTGGACAAGATAAAACTTAATGACAATTCATATGGAGAATTACTATTTCGATTCTGACACGACGAGATAAAACTGAATGACAATCAGCATGGAGAACAACTATTTCACGTCTGAGACAGCTGGACAAGAAAAAACTGAATGACAATTCATATGGAGAATTACTATTTCAGTTCTGACTCTGGAAAAGATGATACTGAATGACGATCAGTATGGAGAAATGCTATTACAGTTGTGACACTGGACAAGATAAAACTGAATGACAATCAGCATGGAAAATTACTATTTCAGTTCTGACATTGTAGAAGATTTAACTTAATTACTATTTCAGTTCTGACACTGGACAAGTCAAAACAGAATGACAATCACTATGGAGGATTACCAGTTCTGTTCTGACACTGGACAAGGTAAAATTGAATGAAAATCAGTGTAATGGGTTATTTACAAAGCATGAGGTCAAGATGGCTGGATATTGGCCAAGTTCTTTTTTTGTGGGTGTATGAACTGAGACAGAGTCCAGGTCCAAACTTTGTTAATTGCACATGCAAAATAGAATGAGGCCAACATCCCAGGCATTTTGACCAAACAATCCTTTTGGTCAATAAATAAGCTATTAAATGGGAAAAGAACACAATTTTCTTGAAGGACACAGTGGGTGATCCCAAGCAGGCAAGATTAAGTGTCATCTTATACTTTAGAGAAATTATTTGAAGGAAAGTTCATAAGAACTCTGCTAAAATAACTAAGCTAATTTGGCCTTTGGCTTGTCAGTCTAATTAACCTAGCTTTTTCTTCCTTGATTATGAAAACTTAAAGTTTTAGTTGGGGAAAAAACAAGAAACACAGTTTAGTAACAGCAGTGCTTGCATTTGAACATGCACAGTTCATCACATAATTAATTGAGACACGTTGACTTAACTTGATAAGTCTTAATGCACCTTTTATTTTCTGATTCTATCACCAGGCTAAGGCTGAGGAATACTCAACACAGTGAACAATAACCCAGCACCACAGCAAGAATGGCGAGAAGACAAGTGCAGAAACATTTTAAAATAAACACTTTGAACTTGGGAATAAACTGAGACGAATCAAAACATTTATTGTAAATCAGTTGATCCTGATAGTGTGACACGATCATGTAGAAGTGTGATATTAAAATCATTGATGTGAAGAGGGTGTGAAGAGCAAATTAAAGACTAGCCTCAAATAAGCTCTTAAAACCTTCCTATAATAAATGATAACTGAAAGCTTTAAAAAGGAAAAACAAATTTGCCACAGAACCTAAAAGGTAAATGTGGTTGAACTTGTGTCTTTGTCCTTTACTTTTACCACAGTTAATAGAGGGGAATGATTATGAAAATCGACAAAGTTCTTTGTTGGATGTTTTTGTTCGCATTTTTGGCCTTGATGGTGGACAAAACACAATAGTTAGTTACTCCGTACTGAGTAACTAACCAATAGAAACGTGTTGGTTACGTAATCCACCGTAGGAAAAAAAGATGGCAGTTGTACATTTTACCACAATGCCCTGCGAACCTAACACAGCCTATAAAGCACTAAGAAAGCCAAATGTTTATAATATTAGTCCCTGTACAAAGGACATTGAGTAGCCTGGGTTTGAAGGTTTTACAATGTTTCTGTACGTTTTTATAAAACTTTTTGAAGTTGTCGTGCGCTAAGAATTGTGGGTAAATGTACCAGTCGCCATCTTTTTTCCTACAGAGGATTCATGCATTGTGTATGAACGCAAAACAAAAGATTGTGCACTGTCGCGGATCTTCCAAGATAAATCTTGGCGTCTTTGTTTGCTCCTTTGATGTTTGCCGTGCTTCATAACCAGTCCCCTCTGGTAACTATGCTTTGACGTTTAAATCTGGTTTACTCCTATCAACATCCCCTCTATTAAAACAGACAGTAACGCAAAGATGTTTAATCCCATAGTGGGAGGAGGTCTTTCATTCAATTTCCTGCTCTTTCCTAAGACAAAAAAATTGAGGCAGGGAGCATAACGCCCATCCACAATCCTGTACTCTTCCGGAAAATTTGCCCATAGTGGTTCCACTTCTCTATAGGCAGAGATTGTTTAAAGAACTTTAATTCCCGTCCCCAACCCTCCTGCACTTCCACAAACAAAAATGAAGCGCACAACCCTATACTTCAAGCATAGAAATATTTGAAATAAAAGTTGAACTCTCACAAACAGTACTTCCGTTCACCTTTTATCGGCAAAAGTTTCTTGAAACAAATTTATTGGTAAACGTTTCTCAAACCAAACTTTCTCTTAGCGGATTCAGGGCTCAGTATAAAACAACTACCAAATTACAAAATAAATAACCATGACAACCAAATAATTTACACGTCAAAATTTAGTGGATAAAACACATAAACATCAATTAAAAACTAACTAGAAAAAAAATGTTCAAACAATGGTTGCCTTAATAAAAAACACTTCCCAAATTTGTACACTTTTTGTATTAAAAAATTGAATATATAAATAAATTACCCAGGGAAGGTGGGAGGAAGAGTCATCTTACTCCCTCCAGCCTCCCCTCGGAGGAGGGGAGGATACAAACATGCTTAGTGTTAACATTAGAGTAATGGACGAGGACACAGGTTTTTGCCTCACAGACTGACTGTGCGGCTAAGTTTATATGCCCTTATTTTATAATTTAGCTATTAATATTGTCGAGGGCTTTTAGAGCTCTTAGGTCGTTACTTCTTTAATGAGCTCTTAGAGCCTCTAAACACTAGAGATATATTTTGTGAAATTTTACTTAAGTATTGTACCTGGACGTAAGCCGTATTAAACTGAAGCCAACTGAATGCCATGGAAAAATCAATATCGAGATTGGGATATTGATAACATTATTATCTCAATTATGGCATTTAAAGTCAATAATATGTTTTTAAAATCCTTTAATTCATACTGGAGCTGTTCCCACATCATTTGTTGAAGTTGGAACGTGACTCCATTTTAAACTGGTTCAATACAATAATGTGAAGTACCGCAGCTTATTTTCTGGCCTGTTTCTTCTAATATCTGCGTGCCTGTTGACAAGAGTAATTATTATTGATCAATCAAATGGTAAGAAACTAAACAATCTGAAAATTTTAAAAGTGATTATTATTATTAACAATACGCTGATGCGTGTACTGAAAAGCTACATCCAAGTTTAACCGCCACTTTGGATTCTATTATCATGCTAAAATGAACAAGAACTGTACATTTCCTCCAGTTATCGTTAGAGACAAGAAAGCACAACCACGTTTTAAAAGGAAATATATTGACAAAACATTATCTCCATGGAAACACTGACCAAACCGTATGAGGAAAAAAGCTTGTCACTCATGTTGGAAAAATGAAAAGAAATGAAGTGCTAATATTTCTTGAAAACGAAATAACAGACTTTGAAATCTGACCAAACTACAATTTCCCTGATAAGAAACTGTTGAAGGCTATTAAACTGCTCCCCTTTAACTGTTAGAAGTTGATCACATGGGGGGAAGATTTCTTAGAAGCGGTCATAAAGTGTTGTTTCCCAGATGAAAAATGGCAGTTGACTCTTGTACTGACCATTTTAGCATTGGCATTTTTAAGAACTTCTCAAGTCTGCAAAATAAATAAACAAAATGTGATGCCAGCTTTCTTACCCTCTGAAATCTTTCACTCCGATTTTTCAAGACCATTGCAAATGTCTTATTAATTATATTAATTACTTATATCATACGTTTTGCCATATTTTTCACTTAACTGTAATCAATTTGTAGCCATCGTTTGAAAGGCAAAATTTTCAGAAATCAAGAATGAAATTACAAACAGGTTATCTTTCCATTGCAAGATCTGAGAATGTCAAGTCAACGACCCAAAGTTAATGTTTTATTTATTAGACTTCCTAGCTGCTAAAAGATAAATGTAAATAATCCGCAGTGTAACGAGTTCAAGAAAATCACATCTTAATTTTGAGCGGAATCGCAAAGATATCTTTCCCATGCAAAATGCATATTATTTCTGTAAGATGCGTCTTAGGTGTGAAAAAACATTTTCCGCGGTAGCTTCTAGAAAACAAATAACGAGTGGTTACTTTTACAAATTACTACAAATTTCTTTAAATATCCTCAACTTTTGAATTCACCTTGAAAGTTATTTGCTAACCTTCGTTTAATTACTTCTGGTAAAACGACTCAAGAATATATGTAAAGTTTTATTAAATAAGATTATATAATGGGAGTAAATCCATGACCAAATCACACTTATCTTTTTACTGTGAAGTCTTCTAGACAATCATTCACTTTGGGTCGTTAATTATTCTACTAATTTGTTCTTTATAAACTTAGGTATAAATAACACAAGACCTCAATAAACGTAAACGACACTGTTTTACTATCAAAGGCAAATAAGAATTTTGCAGATCATTTTAAAGAGCACCGACTCAATTTACATACACAACGAAAAAAAGCTTGCCTTATTATAGGAAATTCAACGCTTCATAAAATTAACGCGAATTTTTGAAATTCGCGTTAATTTAAGTGGCGTTAATTTATGTAAATGTTAATTTCCGCGCTGTTAATTACCATTATTTTCTCCCAAATCTGTGACACACTCCACACATTCTTGACACAGCCAAACAATAAATTTTATTCGCGCACTTTACATTTCACGTCAATCTTTCACGTTAGTGAATCGTTTACTGTACTTCAACTGAATTTTGTTCTTGTTCGCTGTCAGCTTTACAGTGTTAAAATAAATTGGTTCCTGTTCTCAACAAATTCTGTTTTTTTTTTTTTGGTGAAGCAGACGCGTTAATTTCCCTCATTTTGAAATTTTGCCCCCTCTCTCGCGTTAATTTTCTTTATTGGGAAGAAAATTTACCTTCAATTCGAGTTAATTTAAGTCGCGTTAATTTCAAATACGTTAATTAACACGAGTGTCAATTTCCTGTAATAAGGTAATAAATTGCCTTTTAAAATTATTTTATTTTTAAAAATGAAACAAAATACTAAGACTTTATTAATCATATAAAAAAGCTGAACACAATAAAGTTACTTTTAAATTTAGGATAGGAAATCACAGCCGTAAATCGAAACTGAAAGATGTATCATTGCTAAAACTCCTGAAAGCTTCATGTTTTGTTACCACTGCACACGCAGTTCAATTAAAAATAGATTTAATTTTTATTTCATTGTAGAGGAGAATCCTTGTTTAGAATATTTGCCTCATTAGCATAAGTAATTCAGTTTTTGATGGAGCTACAAATAAATCAGTTCTGAATATTGAAAGGCCATAGTACGATTAAATCTGCCAGTGAATGTGAGCCGAATATAGTGAATACTTTTTGTACAACACGGGTTTAAAAATTCAAAATTTTACAAAGAATGCAAGAGCTCATGATCATATTAGCGCTTTTGCCACCCAGAAATTTTGCAGTTTTTGAAAGACAATTTCTCCTTGAATATTACAACCCGAAGAGCTGAAACTTTCACCATGTATTAAGTTTTACTACCTCTTTAGCCGTCTGGAGTCAATTTATATCTAACACGTTTCCTTCTGTACGCAAAGCCGTGTGCAAATGAGCAAAATTGTAAAGAATAACGTCAGCATGAATCCCCCTCTTCGTATACTATACGATGGCCTATGTTAAGAAATTTCCTTATTAAGAAAATTAGTGAATAAAATAGACCATTCATGAAGTTTGATAAAATTTATGACGAAAAGATGTGATCTCTTAAGTCACGCTTCTTCATTTAGACGTTTTCTTAAACAAATCATCTTGCAAGAACTTCACAACTTTTCTCATCCGTAGAAATATTGACTTTTCTTTGTCGCTAAACTTCAAACAACAATATGTAGCTTAACATATAATAGGTATATAGTTTTCATGTATCCTTGTCTGCGTGACTGTTCAGCCCATACGAGACTCGCCCTGGTTTTATTATATCTCGTTGATCGGTTCTCAAACAGTTTAAACACAGACAGAATGTTTTATTGTCTGTTTTCAGTTGCACATGGAGCAAAGTTACTTAATTTGTCTAATGCAGGACAGACTTGTCTCGGAATTGCTACCTCACTGAAACCTGGTTTTTAAACACTTATAATAATTTATCTCTTGAAGGCCGTTTAATTTCTTCTGATTTTTGACCCAATCAATTTTGCATTTCAATATTTTCAAAACGGAATATGTTCAAAAACTTTTGATGCTTCAAGTTCATTCACCTTCTATTTTGTGCTTAATATCTTTGCTTTTGCACAGTTTTCATTTTCTTTTGACGACTAGTCATGATATAATGTTGTTCACAGAGAAATTTATGATTTTTTTTCTCAGCCTAAAACTCTGTCCGACAAACCGGCCTTCAACTATACGCCTTTCTCGGTTCAAGTGTCAGTCAAAAACTGCTTTTACATAAAATGCCCGGCCAACGCCAAATGTTTTCTTAAATTTCCTTCAGTCTTAAAATGTAACAATATATCAGATAAATTGTATGAGTGAAAATTTATACTTAGAAAGAGAACTCATCGCAAATTACAAACATTTTCCTCGAGCTGAAGTAAATAATATTAATTTTTAAAAATTTGCATTTTCGGAGCCATATCCTTGCACCATTAATTAACATAAGATCTGCAACGAAACTACACAGAAAAAATTAGAGGAAATTGTCTTAAAACGCTGGTACCAAAATATGGAATGATAAAACTGATGACGTAAAAACTCACAAGTGTATTTTGTATTCAAACGAAAAATGAAACAGTAACCTTACTCAATAACGGCTTGTTTGTCTTCATTTTAAGTGCACTGATTAGTTCAGCAATAAGAAACATCATGCATATGATTGCCATGTTATCATCAGCTCTCCTCGGGTAGGTGCCGTAGAAACATTATTGCGCAAGGGGATCCCCTAAAAAAAGTTTGTAAAAAGTTAGGGGTGTCTCCTGCCAACTATGTCATGTAATAATGAGAATTGTAAGCAATGGGGCAAACAATAAACAGAAAATTAGCTGGTTTTTTTCGAGACGTAAACAGAACGATCACATTTCAGTCGCCATGGCAACCGCCCATGTTCGTAACGGAACGCTGAAAACTGGAGACTCTATCCAAAGTTATAGGCGAATCTTTGCTGACGTCATTGTTTACATTTTTCCTCATTAACATACGACTTTGCGCATAGAAGGCATCATGCTAGACACGGTTTTACTAAAAAACTTAAAGAGCTTGTGAACCTTAGTAAGTGGTGAAATTTTTGGCTCTTTGGGTGTAATATTCGAGGAGAAATTGGCTTTCAAAAGCACTAAAATTTCTGTGTGGCTAAAGCGCTAATGAGCTTGTACATTCTTTGTAAAATTTTGAGCTTTTAAACCCTCGTCGCACAAAAAGTATTCAATACATCGCGCTCAAATTCCTTGGGATAGTTAATCGTGCTGTGCCCTTTCAATGTTCAGTATTAATCTCTTTGTAGCTCCATCAGAACTTGTATCGCTTATGGTAAAGAGGCAAATATTGTAAACAAAGATTCTCCTATTGAGCTCAACGCCTAGGACGTTGACTCGATACAAATAATCTTCTAAATGTTTTCCTCGCCAAAACCCATCTTCAGGATTATGATGTAGTCTCTTGGTTTTAATTAATTTGAATTATGTTGAAACCCACCCTACGAATAGCATTCTTTCGTAAAGTTCACAAGATATGAATTAATTTATGAGCTAAAAGTTTGAACACCTTTCAACTGAGATTTCAAATTAATATTATACTCCAGTTACTCCTCAGATTTACAACATTTAAACATGTGAAAGAACTATAATAAGTCTTCTCGGACTTGATGCGAAAAACTAGAGAGCTTTTATGACTTGCTTTATTCATTTGATAAAACAGGGCTTACTTAAATTCCTGTCTGTTGCTTTTCATTTCATTTTTTTCTCGCAAAAAGCTACTATTGTTTTCAATTCTGTAGGAAAACATTGTTTTCTCATCAACTTTCTCAGTGATCATTGATCGATATGTCACACGCATTACGAAATAACAATTCAGTTCTGAAACGAAATTTGCAAGACAAACTATTCGACAGTTTCAGGGTGATCTCCAATATTAGATAGCGAACGGAGTGGTAGTTAAAGTGCACCCAACCCCAAAAACTTTTTTTTTTGCTAAAACTAATCTCCTTGTTATTTGAAATAGTTCTGCGAAAAAATTTTTGGATTCCGTTAAATCCTCGATTTTCTGTGCCCCGACGAAATCTCGAAAATAGCTCCAAAACACCGCCATTTTGTTCCACGACCGAGTTTGAGGAGAATGGGTCTAGCGGCTCTTGTGACGTCTACCCAGGAAGGTTGGATATCTCACGTCCTCTCATTTCCTTCAGGATGGTGCAATACACATTCGAAAAGTGCGCAGAAACGCCTTCCAGAGGTGCTATCGGCTGTTGCAGCAATATTCCAGATTTAAAGAAAGATATACTGTACAATTAACTGACGATGATCGGCTAATGGTGCAACAAAGACGTAAACGATGGTTGATTTTGTCGAACCGAAACAAGCAAACTGAATCTGTGAGAACCATTGAAGAACTCTCACTGGAATTTGTTCCGCAGACTTTCGAACGCTATTTTCATAAATTTTCTGCTTAAAGCTAACCAGCAATTTGTAGAAATACTACCTACAACCTATATCTTCCAATCCCGCAGTATTTATAACATACAAAGTTGTGTGATCCGATCATGATCAAGAAGCGTTATACTGATATGTAAATAGATCGCAACTGTACGCCGCTAACCAACACTTATTTCTCTTTCGATTTAGATGAAAGTCGAAGATTAATCCTTTAGAATTACATGATAACAAAATTGTTAGACTCACAGAGTTTTTCGAAGGTTTGGAAATCAGCAGTGCGACAAAGATTCTGTCATATAGCGTCGAAAATATGACCGCGTAACATGTGCGGACCGCTTAGGGAACACATCCTTTTCGCTTATCCGACGAATTTCGCTGCAAACTTTGAGAACAATTTACATTGGTTATTTGGAGTTACGACTTAAAACGTGTGACAATGTGAAATCGGTAATTGTATGAAATGTTTCCTTCCGCCTTGCTTCCCGCAGCTTCAAAAATACAGGTCCAAACAATACGATTTTCAATCAATCGAAGCCAATGTTTTGGAGGTCATCAAGTCTCGAAAACTGCGACACGTACGTCGCTCTTATAAACATGAAGCATTCAACTGAAAGTAAAACACAAGCTGGATTTAACAGAACAATCACACCTTGATAAAATACATTCTCGCTAAGGACAAATGTAAACGGGCTATAAACACGCGTGGGAATCTTATGTTTAGTTGACGAAATTACCATCCAAAGCAGTCCTTGAGTTTTCTTTCCTGCTTTTCGTTTGCCTGCTCCTCCACTTCGTATCTAGCTTTCCATTCCTAATATACGAGCAACTCGTCCGCAAAGAAGTCTTCCCCTTCGTCGCTTGAAATATTGTAAATTGCTCTCAAAGCTCTAAGCAGTGAGTTCACAGTTGTCGAACGTGCTCGATCGAAGTTTATTTCGGAGTCTTCCGAATCGAAACTTAACTCTGACTCCAGTGACGAAAAAGAAATGATTCTGAGACAAAACTTGGACGTTTTAGTCCCAAAATACATCGGAACGATTAGTTTTGTGTTCCATTTTCTCGAGCAAATACAGAGAGTTGACTGAGGCGCCATTGTGTTTGGTTCCTGGGTAGACGTCATCAGGTACCGCCGCCCCAGACTCCCTAAAACGCGGTCGTGAAACCTTCAAGCGCGACTTTGAAAGGGCATAGAAAATCGAGGATTCAACCAAATTCAAAAATTTCTTCGCCCAAATGCTTCGAATAAAGTCTAGATTCGTTTTAGCGAAAAAAAATTTTGGGGTTAGGTGCACTTTAAGGTTAATTAATTAAGTTAATTCTCATTACTGGTTTCTCATATTATTTTAATATTAATTCTGATAATTTGGCTCCTCAACAACACAATTACTACTCTAGGTAATGACTTTCTTTTTGCATCATTCTTGAACTGAAACCGTTCAGTGGTTTCTAACAAGAGTGGAACTAATGCACTTATCTGAATTTGATGTTTCCAATAGCCAACTTGTTCCAGAATCCAAGAATGCTATGTAGTCATAGATGGTCGCACTTTTTTCCAACACTGATCTGTTTCCAGCCTCGAGAAAAGACAGAAATATCAATAAATAACTCTTTTTTACCCTCACTCGGTCAACTGACAAACTCGCAGTCGTGTTCAGCATATGAGCTTACACCGGAGTTTAACATGCATGGTTTTATAAATTTTCAGAGAACAGCAGTGATTTGTTGTGGTTTCACATTTGTTTAAGAACTCTTGTATCGGGGTGGGGGGGGGGGGGGGGAAGGTGGGAGATACTCCCAGAAAAATTGGACAGGGGTGTGCGGCCCGCTTCCCAAAGCGTTAACCCTTACCCTATTTATGACAAAAATCAGCGATATTCCCTACTCTATTCATGACCTGACCAAAAATTCGAAACCCTAATTATGACCTGACCCTTAAATCAGATCCCTGTTTCAGACCTGCGTTATAATTAGTTCCCTAGTTCAGACCAATGTTAATTACTGTAAACAATTTGTGAAGGGCTTTTGTTGATTTTCTTTTCGATAATGACGAAAAAGTGGCTTCTTAAAAACACACCCATATCAAGGCTAGAGTGCAAAAACCATACCCTATTTATGACCAAAACGGCTGAAAAACCATACCCTTTGGGGCCGCACATACCTATATAGCCCATATAAGGGAGTACCCTCCGGGTCTTATATACGTACCCTATTGTATTCCCCTATTCCTAGTTGATTGCCATATATTTTAAATATTAGTCACGTCCCCCGAAAACGCATTCTTCTTTTTTAGACTCAAACATTATTTTGGTAATAAGCTCCCTCCAATCGAATATAAACCAACTAGCGTTTATTAACACCGTCTTAAAGATTATTTTACGGTTCTTTTATTTCATGTTACACCGTTTGCAATACTTAGCTCTTATTAAGTAAGCAGGAGGTCTGTATGGGAGAATCTTGACCGAGTCGTGAGTACAGACCGAACGCAGTGAGGTCTGTTCACATGACCAAGGTCAAGATTCTCCCATACAGACCGACTAAGATGTTTATTTTATGGCAAACAAGAAAAAATTAATTTGTTTAATGTAACTGCTTTGTATTGGCTGACATTTTACTTGCGAACGGCTATGAGCTGAAGTTGAATCTGCCAAAGTTTGCTCGTGCTCTTTTCTTTTTTTCCCTTATCAGGCTTTTTGGCACTTTTACTGATAATTTTTTTGAAGAAATTAGTCAAAATTTTTGTATTTTGGTTTACAGCTTAAATGTAACCGGTCTAGAAGGGAAATCTACACTGCGGTCAATATCCATTTAAGCTAATCAAATTCGTGAATTCTGTAGTTCTCAGTCCTTGTGAGACACATCCATCTAATAAATTTTGTTCTTACGAAACTTAATAGCGCATTAATTTTGAACGACCTTGAGCTGTTATAAAGGGTTAAATTGTAGAAGTCGCAGGACGGACTTACCTTAGATGAGATGTTTCCAATAGTCATCTGACACCGAGAAGCGAAGTTCAAAACACTCCGATCCAAAATTATCAAAATTGATGACTTTCTTCTTCCTGAAGAAAACAGATGAAAACGATTAATCTATTTATTTACCTTGGTTGACTTATGGTTATTTGACTCAACTCTCTTGAAATCTAATTATACTGAGAGCCTTACAATGAGAATGCGTCTTGACGAAACAGAGAGATCTCTGTCGTCCTAGCCAATCTGGTAACAATATGAATTTTAGTTTCGTTTTATGTTGTTTTCGTGCCAGGATACGTTTGCAATTCCGGTTTTATTGTCTCGTGTGAAATGTCCAGTTCAGTGATCCAGGTCTATATAAGACCAATTATTATATGGGTATCGTGTTGTAAGTTGATTATCTTGCTATGGTTTCATCTGACTCGTTGCTTTTTGTTTGCATTATTCACGCCAGTCACAGTTTAACTTGAGCAAACAGTTGCATGACAACAAGGTAATTATTTCCCAAACATCCTGTTCCAGGCTTCTTCTTCGCGGACTTACTAGTTTCCAAGCCTTGCATTCACGTAAACGAACACGTTCTTACGGTGATAAAGAAACACCTTGTCTTTAGTCAGAGTTTTCAAGAAACGTTTACAAAGGTTCACAGAGATCGACGTCAAACTCTTTACGTTACAACAATTTTCTAACAAGAGGAACCATTGTTTCACTTGCTGGCGCACTAATAACAGTAACTGAACTGGGTTGCAAAACATTTCCCGCCCCTAACATCTTTTACAGTTTTTCGGCAATTTGATATTTATTAACATTATGAACAGCTCGTAAGTCAACCTAAGATCAAATTTGTCATCATCTTTAAAACTTTATAAGCGTCATTGATATACCAGCCAAATTAATCAGAAGTTCTCACTGAATGGCATTTTAGTCAGTTTCTAAATATTCAAGAGTTCCAGACCCTTTTCGGGTCCACCTTTCCTTATTCATCATTCGTCTGTCACGGACTAAGTGTCAACTCTCGGAAAAAGTCTTTTGCATCCCAAACTGAAACAAAGCACCATAAAATTTTGAACCAAGAGAGTTCTCAGAACGTAAAATACAAACTCTTGAAAGAGCCACGCATTTTTTCGTCTCTATTACAGTTTAACCTCGGTACCTCGAACTCCTCACTGAAATCACTTTCTCTGGGATATAATTTTTCGCATCTACTGTCGGTTTTCTCGAACCCCCGTATATATGAATACCCCTGGGGTGGACGTCATGCCAAGTAAAGACAAGTTTATAGAAACGTATTCACTTATCTGAAATTCAGTTGAATTGTTTCCATCATTAGAAGCTATCCAGGATACATAACAAACAGCGTCGACCTCACAAGAGCTCATTACTTTGTACCACCGTGCACTTCATTTGAATTGGTGATGAAAGCGTTAGTCGTGAACACATGGCCAAAGCTGATAACACTCCAGTACAGTTCCTTTGTATTCACCTCTCCTGCCTCTGTTCGAGGTTTGTGGAAAAACAACAACAACAATACCATGGTTCAAGCAGCAAATAAAAGCGATTAGACTATAACTAATTCAGCATAGTTGTGAAGTACGAACAGTAGCGTTGCTGAACCTCTTTTGCTCTTAATAATAAACTTCCTTCAACATGTGGATGAAACTTATAAACGAATACCAGCAAGGTTGAGAGAACTGACTGGAATTTTCTTCAACTATGAATTAATGTCCTCTTTATGTCACTGAAGTAATTGCAAGCGAGGAGAGAGTTTTTCCTTTTCGTCGTTTGGGAGAAAATGTAAATGGTCGTGCTTGGAAAGGAACGGCGATAAAACGGATAAAACTTTAGTAATTCAGTCTTTTATGATCAACTTTAGTTATCATGATTTAGTCTTCGGTATCACCTAAGAATAAATGTTCATTATGACCTCAAAACTTTCACAGCGTGAAGGCAATATCGAACCGCTATAACTAAAAGGCCAAAATTGAAAAACTAGGGAAACTAAAGGAAAAGTTAACAACTAGTTCAAAAGGAATTCTCTCATGAGCTCATGAGAGGAAGAGAAAACATAAACTTGCCTGAAGAAAGCACATCGACGAAGATGTCCTCGCTCTTGCTTCTGCAATGCAACGGCGACCGACGCTAAACGGGGTGTGTCATTTTTACACCTCTTTATATACCAACATTAAAATTCATTCTAGCTATGAGAAATATGCTTTGGACAAAAGGAATGCATCACACGTTGCGATTGTGTGCTTTGAATATGCAGTATATACTGTTAGAAAAGAATTTTATCCGGGTTTATTGCCAACCAAGGGGGAATAGTTTAAGTGTAAACTGTTTTATTATGCATGAGCGTCGGGAAGCGAAGATCTAGTCTTCATTACAAATATGCAGGTGTGCCCGATCTCATCCAATAAAAAATTTGGATTCCTTTTGTAGTTAAAAGGAAACTTATAATAAAATAACGAAATTAAAACTCCAGGGAATTTGAAATGTCATTTGAAAGTTCACAGTGTTTGAAAGCATATAATAAAACTTGAATGTTAAGCTAAAATAGGAAAACAGTTTAAACTGAAAAATAAAATGAATTTCCTTACGAAATTCGAAAAAAAGGAAAAGTTAATTTTAAAATGGATACAAAGTGCAATTTTTCTGGTTTACAGATAATTTGCCAAATTGTGTGTAAATCAGAAAAATTTTTGCACAGCGCTAAAAGACCTAGGTACGAGTTTTAACGCTATAGTGTTTTGCCGGATATGTTCGCGCAAGAGATGATACCAAGACAAAGGTTAACTATCTATTCTTTTATATTAATAATAATGGGAAAATTTTCATAGCGCCATTTTTCAATGGTTCAATAGCGCTTACAAGAAATTAAATCTAGAAACAAATACCTACTATAAAGAATTAAGAAAATGTCAAAAACAGATAAAAATTTAAAAAGATATATAATTAGAAACTTCAGCTTAAAAATGCTTCTTTAAAAAACCACGTTTTCAGTTTACTTTAAAAAATTTTTAAAGTACAGACAACGCTAAACCACATTCGATTTGTTAAACGTACTCTTGTAGTGCATAATTTCTCGCGGACGGTACGTCACGATTACTGTTGCTTCAAAAGTTTCACTTTTTTAAAACCTTCTCAGTTGGAGCCTCGATTCATTTTCTTTGTGTTAAAATATAACGAGCTTGAGTGTTCCCCTCATCATCAGCGCGGAGTCACTTACAATTACAAATGTTATGGTATTCAGAATTATCTTTCAGTTTTTCTTGTTAAAAAGTTCCAGTTGCACTTTGAAGAGTACATTGAAGAATTTTATGAAACTGTTTACTTTGTATAAATTATTTTAAGTTCTAGTTTACTTAATAAAAAACTTAACGTTATATTGAACAGTTTACTGATATAAGTCGCAAACTGACTCACTCGCAAACTCGTAAACTGATTAACTCGCAAACTTCTAACTCGCAACTCGCAAAGTCGCAACTCGCAAAGTCGCAACTCGCAAACTCGCAACTCGCAAACCCGCAACTCGCAAACTCGCAACTCGCAACTCGCAACTCGCAACTCGCAACTCGCAACTCGCAACTCGCAACTCGCAACTCGCAACTCGCAACTCGCAACTCGCAACTCGCAACTCGCAACTCGCAACTCGCAACTCGCAACTCACAACTCGCAACTCGCAACTCGCAAACTCGTTATTTCCCTTTATAGGCCTATTATATTCTCGTAGGGTGCATCTAAATAACATGATAATTATATTAGATGGTGCACCTCAGAAACACTTCCTGTATACCTGTATTAATCAGTAGAGATTAGGAATACCAAACCTCTCACTCTACTATAGACGTCATAAAGCTGATTTGTAAGCAGCAAAAGCAAAAGCAAATGTACACAGCAACATGGAAATTTGTGGACTCAGGAATTTGGACTATGGGCCGGTGGAAATTTATATACTTTTAGATACACTAGCGACAGAATCGTAATCAGATGAGAGTAAAACAATCTGGAACAAAAATCAAACCAAGGGAGTCAGAAGTAGAATATAGATTCCGCTTATGACCCCGTCGCTTATGTACTAGCGAAAATTACATTGTCGGAGTCGGAAGTGGAAGCTCTGACGATCTAGTTTTCACTGGATCATACTGAAGGACGGTGTCGTAAACGGAATCAGAAGAAAAGAAACGTTCTGATTCTTCAAATTTCCTTCTCCGATTTCATCGAGCTTATAGCTCCGCTCACGACCCCGATCTTCGGGTTTTGCTCGGTCTTAAGCGCTCTTACGACTCCGTCGCTAATGAAAACCAAATAAGACTGAGCAAGTCAAGTAGACAATTACTTCCTTGGCCGCGTCCGTGAATTTTTGCGCATTTTCCGCGTTAACATTGCCAAAGAATGTTTAAGTTTTCCGTTAATACAACCGAAAAGGAAAAAGCCTTTGTAGCTATTCGACCGCGCTAGACAGATGACAAAATCTGTAACTCTAAATTCAATATGATGTAATCAGCTGGTAGGGGTTACTATCGGAAATAATTTTTCGCGACAACTCTCGACGGTATCCTTGTTCGTTGAACTGATCATGAACATCAAAGGATAGACACTCCTAATCATGTATGTTTAGTTCACTCAGTCAATTTTTCCCTAGTAACTATTGAGCGCGCCGGTTTAAATTCTGTTGATTGAAAATGTCATCGCTAGAAAATGAAACAATAAAAATAAGTCACGCGATTACTCCAATATCGATTCCGGGAAACGAGACGGAAGATAATTCTGAGAATTTGATACTGTGGAAAACGCCGTGCTTTGTTACTGCTGAACACAAATTTAGATGGCAACCGTAGCTAAACAGCTGAATTATCCAAAGCAGCTGACTGATCACTTGAAACAATTTAGTGTGGAGAAAGAAGATGAATGTAAGATTTATCGGGAGTGGTTATTCAGCTACACTGAAGACAGTGGCGAGGCGGGGAGCGACTGTCCGTGTGGAAAAAAGGGTATCAGGTATCTTTGCTATATTAGGAACCAAACCACTAGAAAGCAAACGTTCGTTGGCACCACATGTGTAGAATTCTTTGATGAGGATATGAAGGAAGTCTTGAAGCTAACTCTGGGCTTGATTCAAACCGGTATAACAGCAGAATACAAAGGCAGTGGGACCCGAGGGAAACAAAGATTCGAAATACACGGAAACTCAATTCTTGTCACCAAGCAGTCGAGATTGAAAGCCCTGTTCAATTTCGTTCCCATTTATCAAAAAGGTAACGGCAGATGGGATATCCAAGTGTTCACATCGGAAGATGGCTTAATAGAAGGCCGAAGATACAAGATGAGGATCAAAACGTCGAGATGGGATCAAAACTATGGAACTGGTATTACGTTTAGGGTGATCGAAAGACAAGAAAATTATTGAGAGACTTTGCATCGCGATGAAAATTGTGTATAACGTCATAAACAATACCCCCACGGTGACTGTATAATGCGACGAACTCAAGACTGAGCAGTGTCATGTACCCATTTGAACACAACAGCACTGTTATTAATCTGGTTTCCACATGTCAGGTATATAACAAAAGTCACCGGATTATCAAAAGGCAAGCTATTTTAAAATACTGTATGTGTTCTTTTATTATGTGGTAGCCTATTAACTATGGGAGGTAGAAACTATTCACTACTATTTTGTGATTGTAAGAGTGAAAACGGTATCCGGTCGTTTCGCCAACGAGTCGTTTCGCCAACGTCTCGTTCGCCAACGTCCTAAGTCGCTTCGCCAACGTCCCACTGGTCAATTCGCCAACGCCTAAATAAAAGTTTACCTTCACTTGTGTGTGCTGTATCAGGCTTGTATCAGACAATAAACTTAAACGAATTTAACGTAGTGTCACTAGGAATATCCAGGCTAAGCTATTTGCAAGCTGGGTAGAGTACGAGAACAACGAAAAGACTGCCACCCAACTACTCCAGACTTGTTCTCGGTTTAACGGAACAGCTCGTGCGAACTAGAACTTCTCTGTAAATAGGATAAATTGGTTTCAGATAAATATAGGTTTCAATCAGGTTTTGTAAATAGGTTTCATAGGTTTTTAGTGCTTGTAAATATTTGATACTATATACTGTAATAAAATTGCTGTTGTTATTTACCTGACGTTCCATTTTATTTCTAACTCGATTATAAGGCTGGAAAATTAAAACAAACTCTGTTTGCTTTTGAAAAAGGAAAAGATACAATGTTAATTTACATCGTAATGCATTATCAGCGAATTGGAAGCCATCAAACTTTTGGAAGCCATCGGACTTTGGTATTCAACAGTCAATTTTCACCGTGAAAATTACCACGATGCAGCGCCCACGAGCCGGCTTGTGAAACTATCAAAAACATGCAAATTGATCTCAAGGCAGTCAAGCGAAACTGGCAGTGACTTAAAATTTCTTGACCCAAGGATCACTCAAGGATCGGGATTGCATTCCAAACATCAATAAGCTGCTTTTTTTTTTTCGTTAGTACTGGATATCTGACGTTGGCGAATTGACCAGTAGGACGTTGGCGAATCGACCTAAGACGTTGGCGAACGAGTCGTTGGCGAAACGAGTCGTTGGCGAAACGACCGCAATTCGTGAAAACTCCAAGTTCTTAGTAGACAGTGCCATTGGCCTCCTCAAAGCCATATTTGCTACCCAAACATGTTGGTTCAAAAACAACGAAAAATTATGCTGAAAATAATCGCGCGGACGTGGAGGAAATGTTGTACCTTGGCTTAGAAGGAGCTTTTTCGACCCAAGTGAAATCGTATTTTACGGTCAATAGGCAGCATATAACATAAATTACAGCTTTATTCTTGACACAACGGGTTCAACTGCATGCTATTCTCTCGCATAATGAATTTTCTTTTCTAAAGCCGGTTTCAGCCTGAAGTAATAACAGTATTGCTTATTTTGTAATACTTTTGTACTCATAGAAAACTGTTTTAAATAAAACTTTCGACAAACAAACGGAGAATGTAACTTGCTATCTTACTAACTTTCTCAAGCCCTGCCGCCATCTTAAAAATTCGTTATCCAGAATGTGTAGCGGTGTGGTCATACCACCAGGAGGGCGACTTTCTTGTGAGTTAATGGAAAATAATTTTCGTGATTTGAGGAGCCCAATTTTAGCGTCTTCAATGATGGCTAATTCAACTGTGACTTTGAACGAAAATCAAAGGTTGCATACGCACACAAATAGCGAATCTTGGTAAATGAGAAAATCGAAGAGCACTGACCCCAAAAATGAAAATGAAATAAATTGAATGAGAAATCCAAAGAAAATATCAAGCTTTTACTAATATTACAGATCTATGCAAACAAGAGAGTTATTCTATTGATGCAAATCAATAAGTTTAATAAACTGGAGAGATTCCTCAACAAAACACCAGTCCCTGTTATTTTGGTTAGTATCGCTGCCTGCATTTCTGGTCATAGCTGAGTAACATAAAGTATAATTACTAAAACATGCAGTAGAAGAAGCAAGAGATTATCAAGGTAAGAGAGTGCATCCCCCCTATAGGCCTTACACCCAAAGTAATCCCTCTTAAGTTGTTTTTAGACATTGTACTCAGTTCTTCCACAGATGTTACTCACGCATTGCGTGGATGTTTTCGTGGAGGCTCAGTTTATGTTTCGTTTCGTTTCGTTTCAAAGCGAAGGAAAACCACCAACGCTGTGAGGATGTCTTTTTTGCTGATATTTTAAATACAGGCAATCTCGCTACGTTTTAATACATTTTGAAACTTTGATAGGAGACGGATGTCCCCTGCACAAACAATAACAACTGAATGAATGGCAGAGAAATGAGTAGACAAACGAGTGCAAAGCAAACAAACGCCCAAACACACGCTAACGGCCCAAACACAAACGGTCTCTTGGCAACATACGATATATTTACTAGCTAGGATGCGATAGTAAAAATAATGGGTTAAATTTGGCCTTTAATTTGGTGATCGTTTTCAAAAACCGCTAGCAACTTAGGTGCACGAAAGGATGGAAAGAGCTCAACCAAACACGATAAAAAAATTTAACGTTTTTCCCCAAAAGTGAAACTTTTCTCAAAAAAACCTCATAATTATAATTACACTTGACCGCATGCAAGTTCGAGATCCATCAGTAGTTTCATTTTCGGCAAAGCAAAACAGTACCACTGGAAATCAGCCTGCGTTGGTATGCAGTGGTAAACCCAAAGCGAACAATTTTGGTTTCCCGTAGGGAAGTTTGAGAACGATTAGGAAAGATTGATAATATTAAGACTCCAAGGATTTTGTTTTTCAAACCACGACTCGGAAACAATTCGGGCTGTCAGTAAAAAGATGTTTATTAATAATTTGTTTTCCTTACATATTAAAAGGGTAGTCACAAGAAATTACCTACGCTAAATAAATGTCTAACTACATATTACAGTAAAACGTTTCTCGATTTGGTTTCGGTTTTGTTCGTTTGTTTGTTTTTTTGCATTATTTTTAATTTTTTTAAGAAATGGTTCTGTTTACAAGAGGAATGTTATTTATTTTTATTAACAAAAAGAGATCACTAGAAATAACCTAAGCTAAATAATGTGCCTAATTACAATCATGCTATTAACTTTTGTTTTTGTTTTTTTTGTTTTTATGTTTTTTTATGTTTTTTCCTTTCATTTTTTCCGAGAAACATTTCAGTTCATAAAAGGAATCCTTTCTTCATTCCACCAAAATTTGACTTCTTAGTCCGATGTTTCTTCTCAGCGGTTTTCTGACTCTCGGTTTGATTTCGTGTGGCGTCCTCTTGTTGTTTCTCGACGCCATTTTGCAGACTTGATGCATCTTCCTTAATCCGTTCTACCTCGATCTGAGTTTCACTTGAAAAGAACGTGGTTGTGTCGTCTTTAGAAACATCACCCAAGTCTTCCTTTGTAGGATCATCATCCTCCAATGCTTCCTGTGCGGCACTCTGCAAGCAAAGGTGATAGAGGGCTAAGCAACTGTCAAATGTAAAATCTCTGTGACTGATAATTGCGCAGTTACGTACGTAAAAAAAAGAAAAGTTGTTTCCTAATCATTGATTGTTAGGCCTTGCTTGCAGAAGTTGTAAATAGTAGATCTAGATTTTCATTTTCGTGTTTCAAGTTATGATTCAAATTTGTTTTACTTTCTGTTAATTTTCGCCGTCACCTGTGAAGCAGAGTTTTCATTGTTTTGGTCATCTCCATTTATACTGGTAAATTTCCTGTAGAGATAAAAGTCTGCTCCAGCGGCTAGTCCCACGCCTAGACAAGTCAAGACGAAAGTCTTCAAATTTCCCATGCTCTCAGTACTGAGGTTCCTTTTGTAATGTTTTGCTTTCAATAAATTTCTCCTGTGACTCTCACCGTACCACAAAGGCAATTTGCTTTGAAGGCAATAACGCGTCAATCATTTACGTTTGTGACGTCGTATATGTGATGTCGCTAACTAAAGATAATTACAAAGCGCGCGGCTGCCTATAGCCAAGATACTGGCATGTATTGGCAATCTCCCCAGGCGTCTTCCTAATACTTGTCTCAACTTCGTCCCCAGGATCTTCTCCGCTTTTCAAAATGGCCGCTGAGGAAAAGACCCTGGGGACGAGGTTGCACTTCATGGAATGCAACGCCCTTAGGAGGTATTGAGGCTATGGGTGGAAACGGTAACAAAATAAGTTGAAAAAAGTGCTTATGAACATCACGTTAGGATCGGACTGAAACCGCTATTCCTACCTTTACCTGACTTTGAAGATGATGATTTGTATCCCTTAAGTTTGCCGTCAGTATACCGTGTAGCACTTTAATTTTGCGGTACCGGTGTTTAATTTTTGCGGATTTTGCAGATGGTACTCGATCCGCAAAAATAAGTTCCAGCAGAAAAAAAGAAACACCAGCAAAATTAAAAACCGCAAAAATTTACTCCCGTTAATATTATCAAAAATGGCTTTTAATCCACTTGTGTTACTATTTATCATACATTGAGGTGAAAAGAAAGTTTATTTTGATATTTGAATTGAGAAAAAGAATTCGGAGCTTGCTACAAACAAACTGAAACGATAAAAGTTAAGTCAATACTTTTCCAGTAAGCGGAAATGCTTTGTTAGCTTTTGTTGTACGACCGGCTTGTTGTTGACTGAAATATCTTAGAAGTATAGACTGTTGTTTTACCTAAAAAAGTACTAAAAGTTGAAGATATTACAGTTCCTTCCTTGCTGATGTCTCGCTGCTTGAAAAGGAAACCGCAAAAATTAGGTCCCAGCGGAAATTTCAGTCAATTGGAGCCGCAAAAATTTGTTCCCGCAAACCTGAAAAAATCGCCAATCCGCAAAATAAAGTCCCCGCAAAAATTTCATGCTACACGGTAGTCGCCGGCCGATCGCCCTATCCTGTAATGACCTGCGACTGAAAAGAGTCTCACTTGCTCAGTCCCTGAACTCTCCACTCCCTCCGCCATTCAGTAGCGGTTGAACCCAGGCGGGAAAAAGAGAATCTCTCTCTTTTCCCGCGCGGGTCAACCTCGACTTCATTACGCAGAGTCTTCGAGACTCGAGGAACGAGATTGCGCGCGGGTTTAAGAGAACGAAAAACGTACTGCACAGCTTTCTGGGCATCCTTAGCCCTGCTTTAAAGAAAGGTAGACTGTAAATAACTCGTCGGCTCGCTTCGCTCGCCGAATTTTTTCCGTCCTTACCGGGAGCCTATTCGCAGGCTATTTATACTTTGGGATACTTTGGTAAGCATGAATTTTTCTCGGTATTTCACTGTTTTTTCACTGTTACGAAAATAAAGGCTCCCCCTGCCCGCTGAGAGGCTTTCTTGGTTTTATATTCAGTGGTCATTCAGTGGTTTGCTTATGTGGCCGGATGGATGCAACTGACGTATGAGCCCAGAGGGTTTGTGTGAAAAAGTGTCTTCGCACCGAAATTTCTTGTATACACAGCGGGGCAATATCGGGGGCGGGGGGGAGGTACTGCCATATATGGGCTATATGGGTATGTGCCGCTGTGAAGGGTATGGTTTTCAAGCAGTTTACTCTAGGATAGGGTATATAAATCAGAGCGTTTGGGTCTAGAATAAGGTATTATTTTTCACAAAACTGACTGGTTGGTTGCAGATTTTATCTAGAGTAAGGAAACCAGGAATTGCCCCTCAAAAATATAAAAAAATCAAACCGGCAAGTTTAACTTTACGCAAATCAGCCTCAACAATTCAGCTGAACTAGCTCTGGTATAGGCTAAGGGTTCCAGGGTCCCAGCGGCACATCCCCACCCAGTAATTCCCAAATAACGCCCCCCTCCCCCTTCCCCGGGCTAGGAACCTGGCGTACGGCTAAAACTCGTGCACTATTATTTTCACGTTCGTTTTTTCGCCCCCATTGGATACTTACGTGACCAACTACGTAATATGTTACGTGACTGAAGACGCTTAGTGGTTTGCGGTATTTGTAACAAAAGTATGCCCTGACAGCACGTGACTTCAAAAAAAAAATCAAACAAAAATGGCGACAGACGACGATTTAGATGAGATACGTGCCTCAAGTCGTTCGGTTTTTTGGCGATGAATGAAGGTAACTACGGAGTTGCCGCGTGGAGCAATGCCTCAGCTATATTTACTTTTCACAAGTCTGCCAGAGAACGTGCAGAGAACGTTTTAGCCAGCCATGTCAAACGCAGCCGTGGACGCTTTTGTGCTGCCGAGCTCCACTCAGGGAGAGTTTTCCTTGGGCGATCTCGATGCAGAGAACATTAAGACTATAGAAGAAACTAAGGCGCGGATTCAAGGAAATCTTCACTCATCTCGTGATCCTGGTCTGCTAAACGCAATGGTGGATTATTACTTGAAAACGCGCTCTCCTGCTTGCTTGCAGATATTGAGCAGCATACACGAGGCTCGTGCACAGGTAAGCTGATATGTGAGTATGTGACAAATCTGTAGGTTTACGTTGTATGTCTGTTGAAGAGGATGTTTGTTTCCTGGCTAAAGATCTCTCTACAAACTGCAATTTAATTCTGCTTACCTTCTTTTGAAAGGCATTATTTGAGAAAATGAACGATTGCCTGCGACACTCGCCTTCCCGTTTGGACACCTTAACACTACTGGGACACATCGTACGAAAACAGGTATTTAAAAAAAAAACAATTATGTGGAAAGGAAATTTAATATGTAACATAATTAATCTTTATTTCTAAAATGCCAGACTTTTTGTAAATGGGATCAATTTTTGTTTGAAGGCTTGGGACAACTTGATTTCAGCTCTTTAAGCCGCGTGAATTTATTTTCACACGTGTTTTGCGCATCACAGAAACCGAACGTGTGGATCGTTTTTCGTTTTATCGTGTGTGCAAGTCATCACTCTTTTAACCTGGTAGTTATTGTGCTGGTTTTCCATTAACTAATTAAGTCTCGTGGTTTGGTGGTCTGATCCTATCTATTTTAAGACTTTGAAGTCAGGGAAGCTTCAGAATGTGACTGCTGTCAAACCCAACATCTTTTGTCATGTGGACAGTAGCCAAGGTCCCAAAATGTCTTTCTTTTTTAGCTGTAAAATGGACACCTAAAAAGTGGTCAAAGGGGTTATTTATATTGTGAAAAACCTGTCACAAACAACATGTGTAAGCTTAATAATTAGATCCTACCACTACAGTAACCATTACTAGAGGCCTGTTACATGTAATGTACATTAGGTAATTTTTCTGATAACATGTTTTGCAATATTGTTGCACCTTTTCAAGACAAGTTGCATGAAACCTTGCTTTATGCAGCAATTCTGGAAATGAACAGGCCTTGCAAATTTGTTTTTGCTGCGGAAATCGTTACAAAAAGTTAAACTACTCTCTACTGTGTGCAATGCTTGCTCTAAGAAAAAAACACATCTATCAATCACTGGGCATGTTCATTTCAAATACTGTTACAGTGTACGATTTCTCCGACAATGTACGTCACAATATAATTACAGGCAAGTTAGAGGAACGATTGCCACATGTACACTGTTCAGGAAACAGTGTTTTCTAATTACTAGAAAGGAAGTGGGCAGGCTTCAGGATATGACAAGATACATGTTCTACTGATTTCCTTAACAATGCTGAAATTTCCCGGCCATCTTTAAAATGTCAAGACAACATTACGCCGCCATTCCGATTCCCAAAAAAATAGCCAAATCCACTTTATTTGGCACACCCCAACAAACATATTATGAATTTAAATAAAACCATCTAAATTAATCAGTGGTCGTGCATACCTTAAATTGAACCACTTAAAACAAAGCCTGTACAGTACTGGTAACAGGGGTAGTACATCATGTAAGCCTGCACAAAAGATCCCCGGATCTTCTCTGAGATTTTTGGATGCGATTCGCGGTTGTAAGCAACATTTTTGATTTACCTCAAACTGTACTTGCGCACACCAAGGCATAAATTTCAAGTTCTTCTAAATAAAGTTTGTACTGAATCTCATAAATTCATGAAAGGTCGCAACTATATGTGTGTCTAATATACAGTACCCAGTTTGCTGTATTAGCCACTTCTGGTCACATGACTAAGAGTGTGATTAGTTCATGCAGTACATTTTAAGTTCTTTGCCTGCTTGTGTGCATTTGCATATTTTCCTAATAACTGTTAGTCGAGTCTTTGTAACATGATGTTTTGAACTCATCTCTTGCTGGGTTTATTGGTTCATTGCTACAATAATGTGCACTGTATGTTACTTTGTGGAAGGTGCAGTGGCCTCATGGTTAGTGCGCTTGTCTCCGGATTGAGCAGTCTGGGTTCAAGCTCTGGCTGGGGACATTGTGTTGTGTTCTTGGGCAAGACACTTTACTCTCACAGTCCCTCTCTCCACCCAGGTGTATGAATGGGTAGCGGCAAACTTAATGCTGCGGGTAACCTGGCGATGGACTAGCATCCCATCTAGGGGGAAGTAGAAACCAGGATAAACTCAGGCCTGGTGGACCACTTGGCTCGTATGTAAACTTTACCATGTTACTGGAGTATTCGCTTTATCATGGAAAGAGAGTGCTTACCTCCCACTAGACAACTAAGGACTTGCTTTAGATAAAATTTCAAGCCCCAGAAATGGAAGCTCTAATTACTCCAAATGATTTCTTTGTACATTTTCACAAAACTTGTTATTACCATTCAACTTAAACTGTGTGTCATATTGTTCATGTCTAACATTTACATTATAGCCGTACATGTAAATAAGGTCATCTTCCTCACTGTCCTTTTCCTGTCTAGATTTTAATACAGTGAATGTTTTTTTTTTTTCAGCCTTCCTGGTTATACAAGATTATTAAAACATCATTGTTTGAAAGTCTTCTGAAGTGCATGAAGGTAAAAAGTATTGTTAGTAACTAGGCTTGAATTGTAGTCAGTAGCCAAGCTTAACCTGTGAACAGGCTCTCGGCGAGGACAGAAAAAAATTTGGCAAGCAAAGCCAGCCGATGAGCATGAAGCTGAAGAATTCGGACAGCAAAGCGATCAGGTCAGTTGAGCCTGTAGACTTTGCTTTTGATGTGCCTAGCTGTCCTCAGTGATTAGCCTGCAACAAATTGATCAGTCAATGAGGTAATTAGACCTGTCAAGAAGCTTTTCTGTTTTTTTTTTTTTTTTACAAACAGTTCTCATCAAACAGCTAGGCCCAACATCATACACATTTAATATATATACGTGTAGAGTGCAAGTAAGCAACATGTTCATGGATTATTTCAAACTTTGTCCCTCCAGAGCCGATACCTGGAGAGCTTAAAACATATTTTGCAATAGAGATGAACTTAAACAAATTATAAATAAGCACATGGCAAATTACAGAGGTCTCAAACTCTCCAAAGGGACATGGAGATAACTTCCAAAAGCATGGGGAACTTTTACCTCAAAAAAAAAAAAAGAAGAAGAACACGAAGAAGAAGAAGAAGAAGAAGAAGAAGAAGAAGAAGAAGAAGAAGAAGAAGAAGAAGAAGAAGAAGAAGAAGAAGAAGAAGAAGAAGAAGAAGAAGAAGAAGAAGAAGAAGAAGAAGAAGAAGAAGAAGAAGAAGAAGAAGAAGAAGAAGAAGAAGAAGAAGAAGAAGAAGAAGAAGAAGAAGAAGAAGAAGAAGAAGAAGAAGAAGAAGAAGAAGAAGAAGAAGAAGAAGAAGAAGAAGAAGAAGAAGAAGAAGAAGAAGAAGAAGAAGAAGAAGAAGAAGAAGAAGAAGAAGAAGAAGAAGAAGAAGAAGAAGAAGAAGAAGAAGAAGAAGAAGAAGAAGAAGAAGAAGAAGAAGAAGAAGAAGAAGAAGAAGAAGAAGAAGAAGAAGAAGAAGAAGAAGAAGAAGAAGAAGAAGAAGAAGAAGAAGAAGAAGAAGAAGAAGAAGAAACAAAACAAAACAAAACAAAACAAAACAAAACAACTCTTTAGCACAATCAAACGACTCCACTCTACTTAAAATTCCTCCTTATCACACAGCATAAAGTGCCCTTCAGAAACATGTGCGGACTACATGTAAAGCTGAAAATTAAATGAGTATGGCAAATGCACAATTGTCACGAACCGCAAGAGTCATGTACAGTGTAGGGCAGTTAATTTCAACTACATTTTACAAAGATCTGTCAAATGTTTATCTTAAAGATGTCACCAATCAGCGATTTAACCAATCAGATCATGATATCAGATTTTGGTATCATGGAATGGTGACATCATCGATAGAATGTATACAGCCTCCCTCGCTTCATTCACCAAATTCTTTTTTTGTGTGTGCTCGCTGGGAGACTGTTTGCAGGCTAAGGCAAGCCTGCATTGAATTAATATTGCCTTTGTTGATTATTTACAATTATGTGAACTTTTCTTTTGTTTGTATCTTGAGGGAGACATTGTGACCTTATGGTCTTTACACTGACCAGAGTCACTGTGTTGTATTCTTGGTCTAAAAACTTACAGGTACTGTACATCTAATCCTTGCATTGCCACTCTCCACCCAGGATTTTAATGCAGCTTTTGTATATTTGACAGTGTCTTTCTGTGCTGTGAAACAGAAACTTCTGTGATGCTAAATTATGTATTTATACATGTAATGTTCTCCATTTAGGGCGACACAGACGTATTGGTTTTAACAAGTGGTATTTTGACCATCACTACTCTATTACCTCTTGTTCCTGCCTCCATTGGTCATTGTTTACAAGACTTGTTTGACATATTCTCCAGACTGTCCGCTTTCAGAGCTCGTCGGTCAGGTATTATACATTTACATCAAACTGACTGACTGTCTATTTTTCCGGGAATAAAACTTACATTGTATGTTGTACACTATTATACACTAAAACTTGAATGATTGTTAAATAGAACTTACCAATGGTTTTGCAGATAATAAAGAAATAAAATGCCTGCTTGTTACTTTTTGAAATTTTTGAGGTAACCAGCATTTAAATACCTCCTGGGCACAAATTTTCATAGTATGCTCTGGTTTTAATTAATGTTTAGATAAAGTCCTAGTAATAATGAATACTGTACACTGTACATACAATGTAGTTCGTTTTAAACAATAATTAAAATCAGTGAGCAAATTGTCAAAATTGTTACAGAGGTTTCAATAATAGCCAGGTAGCGGGTAGATCTACCCACTTGTAATGAGCAGACTACCCACTAAGATAATTTCCTTGCAGCTAAGGATTCTCTTCAAGAAATTTGGCAAAATAAGTCTAATGTTATAGGTAAAGAAAAAGAAAGGTACAAGAAAAAACTGTCTAGTGTTAACCCAGCGAAAGATGTAGGAAAGTCTAAACTGACGCGTGAGAACAATCGCTTCAATACAAAGTGAAAAAAATGTTCCAGGCACTACAGCTGAAATCAAGAGGAAACTGGGAATAAGCATGAATAGTAATGGCTTCCAAAAGGCAATTGTCATTAGCATATTTCGTCCCAGCGTCAAAACAAAACAGGTCAAACAAGAATGATTCTTCGCAAGGTTAGTCGAGTATATTGAAAGGGACAAATTTCGGTGTTTAAACTTTAATACTATGCTTCTTTTCGTGGTGAAAAATGACGTAGTGTTCATGAATCGATTTGAATACGAAGAATTACAATACCACATGTTATCAACCTTGTCTTTCAAATTGATTGACATCTAGGAACAACAAAGCAACATAAGATAGGCCTCAAAACACGGAAAAATGGATCTGCGAGAGTCAGGAATTTCAAAATTTCCCAGGGGAGCATGCCCCTGGACCCCCCGGACCCCCCTTGGAAGGCGTGTTGAAGGTTAGTTTCTTCCAAGAAACTAACCGCTTCTAATTCTAAACTACCCTTTTGTGCAAAAAATTATTGAAACCCCTGTGCTAGGAGACATTTCAATCCTAGTTGCATCATTTCTTTTTTTTTTCAAGAGCCACTTAGGGCTTATTCCAGTCACCCCTTCTATTATTCAACCTTGTTTTTTGATGTTGTTTACATGTTTATGTATCTCCACAGTGGGGTAATGTTAACAGTATTTATAGACTGTTTTTGATGTATGAAAATTCAGCTTGATAGCTAGGCATAGACGACACAAACAAAGGAAATTAAACAAGTATGTTTATACATAATTTCTCTTGTTTGTGCCTCTATATTGTGGGCCTTGCTAACAAGCTGAATTTTGTAATAAAAGTATATAAGCCAACATTGTTTTGTGAGCTTGAATGGGCAAAGAATAAACACGAAAGAAATTTCCTACTGCATCGTATCTCCTTCACAGGCAATGCACCTGAAGTGTACCTTCTTCACCTGCATGTTGCAGTGTACATGTTTTTTCATCGGTTATATGCCATGTACCCAAACAACTTCTTGGTATATCTAAAAGCTCAGTATGGTGAATCCCTTAATCAGGGCCTCTATCAAAACACTATCAAGGTGAGAGGTTTTTAATACATGTAGCAATTAGTATCAGTGAAGTCCAGTTGGTAACAGTAGTGTGTATCTCTGACTGTTTTTGATGTTACCATGGTGATGAATGTTGATGTTACAGAAACCAAATTTATACATTTTGTAAAACTCATACAAATATGTTCTAAGATTTCTTTGTTCACATTATTAGTGTACATGTGCATGTATCTTTGAACACTGGCAACTGGACAAAAAGGCTTGTAGCACTATGCAACATGTACAGTACACATTGTAATCATGTTTAAAGTTAATCTGATTCAGTGGGTTTATTTTTGTGTCAAAACTCCAAATTGAATCATTCTTTTGGAGTCTCCTCAACTTTGGGTAAATACTGCAAGAGTGAACTTGTTTGATATTTTTCAGCCTATGATGGAGCATGTGCGATTTCACCCATGTTTTGTCACTGAAACAGTGCATTCTGAAACAGAAAAACACAGGTCAGTCAGTTGGCTCATTACTCAGTACAGTACAGTTGATGTATGATTGTCAGACGATCTTGGGGTGTTGCAATTAATCTTGGATGAATTTGTGACTGGTTATTAGGAATGAACAAAATTTATTTAATTCTTAATTTATTTAACCCTTTCATTTACATGAGTGCCCAGGTTGAGAATCAACTTTGATCCTGGAGAAGCAGACGATGAGATTATCATTGACAACATTGTACTTATGTGTCTCTAATATAACAAGAACTGACTATTATTCATTTATACTTGTGCAGTGTATGACAATCAGCTTGTAATAGGCTAATCTGGATATGTTCAAATTCTAACTTAGCTCTGAGGCTTAGCGGAATAAAACAATGAAATCACTTCAAGGTTGAGGGATGAATGAATGTCCTTTGTTTTTTCCCCCTAAGCCTTGGAGCCAAGTTAGAATTTTAATATATCAAAATTAGCATATTAGAACATTATTTTTAAAGTGTACTTAGTTGTATGCATTACATGTATTTAAAATATGTTTATGCCTGACAATGTTGGACCTTAGCGGCTATACTGTACATGTAAAAGCAGACCTCTGTAGATGTGAACTGTTGTGGTCAGCATGCACTTTTCCTGACTGCATTACTTGCAAATGTATTAAACTTCAGATGGAGAAAGAAAGAACCTCATGACATTGTAATAGAGTGCAAGAAGTTATCTCTGGATCCGATTGATAGAATACAGGAGAAAGGAGGCTTTATGTCTTCTTGGACATCAAAGCAGAATTGCCAGGACCTTTTTGCTGACAAATCTATTAGCTCCATACTCACAGGATCATGTGATAGTCAGGGACCTGAAATTAGCAGGTCAAAAGAACGTCGAATGTCTGATTCAGCAACACAGACTGGTAAATCTTTACAAAGTGGAGACAGTGGCACTGATTCATGCAGCTTGCCAGTCATGTCGTCTGATGAGATCACGGCAGACTGGAGTCCTTCAGTTGTGTGTGGACTCAGCACCCCACCATCATCCCAGATGTCACCCTCAACAAGCAACCCTGATCTGCTGCTGGCTTGTAATACTCAGTCTCACTGTAGCACACCTGCTGCAGTGTACACCCCAGGGCAGTCCCCAACAACATCACTTGGGGGTGATGTAGCCAGCTATCATCATGGATACTCAAGCTCCCCCTCAATTACTGGGAGTAGAGGGAAGACTGGTGCATCAGAATGGATGCATAGAAGTCATGAGGGACAGTTGTCAAGAGCTTTGTATTCTGTGCTAGCTCAGCACAGTTCTGCATCTGCCCCTGCAGCAATCAGGGGTCATCAAACATCAACACCCAAAGAACCTGTAAAATGCGAGAATGACAAAAATGAGGGTATGCCACTTCATGATGGATGTAACTCATTGACCTCCCCATCCAACAGTGAACTGAGTACGTTTGAAATTAAAGATGAACAAACTAAGGAAAATTTTACAGGAACTAGTGAAGAACAATTTGATAGCAGTAATTTGAATGTTTCACCCAAGGAGGAATATAGAGACTTCAGCAGGCAAGAAAGTCTTGTTTCAGAAAGCAATGAACTCAAGTCATTTGAATCACACAAGGATGTAATCAGTTCAGATTTTTTGTCAGATTCTTTGACACCTGTTGGTTGTCAGTCACTCAAGTCAGTAGATGCAGTGACATTATCCAACACACCCAGTGATTCTATGAACGGATCTTCCAATGTTTGTATGTCTACAGAAGTTCAGGAATCAGGCATACATGTATCTCAGCCATGTTATGATTCTGATAGCTCATTGCTGAGTAAAGAACACCATGAGCAACCAAGCAGTGCTGAGTTAGAAAACAAGTTGCAGGAGGTGAACAACAGTGAAACTAGCATAGCATCCGACGAGGCTTTAACAGACGTTTCAAAATTTCACAGCACTACTTCTGCTGTTCACCGGAACCACTATCCAGCTCATACATGTGACTTGCTCACAGCTTTTCCTCAGCTGTTACCTTTATTTCAGAGTGAGCAGGAGCACAGTGGACACAGTTCTATGGCTGATGGCGATGATGTAACGTCATCAAGACTTCAGCAGCAGTTGTGTGGAGCTAGCCCAGTGGAAATTCTTGATAATTACTTGAAGATAGGGAATAGTGTGCATTGTGGTCAGCTTTCAAGGTAAGTTAGATTCAGGGTTTTCAATAAGGTTTGAAATAGCCGTCTGAGCTAAGTAAAGTAGGCAGCAAACTGATGAATCTTTTTAATAATTTGAGTGAAAATACAGACAGAGTAGGCAGCGGTAAGAGGTAAATTCTGACAAAGTAGGCGGCGATTTTCATCAGTTGCTGGCTTCTAATGAAACCCCTGTAGATTATGGATGTTTCTTCAAGCAATTATTTTGTGCTTTGTTTTCAATCTGGTTATGCTTTATACAATGCACTCCTATAGATGATTCTCATATTGGAACTGTAAGTTAAGCAAAACATGCAATGCACCTTCAGTATTTACAGGCATTAATGAATATGAAAAACAAAATTTAAAGTTCTAACATCCGGTAAAATGGATTTAAACTACTACTACATTCATGTATGCATGTACTGTACACATGTAGAATATTCTTGATTGCTTCTAAAACCACAAGGAACAGGAGTCACAGGTGAACAAGATTAGTGCCACTAAAACGTTTTGTTTAAATAATGACTAACAGAAAGATGTAAATAACTTACAAGTCAATCTTTTAAAAGCCTGACTCGTAAGTTATTTACGTCTTTCTGCTATTGTTTCTAGGGCTTTCCTGGCTCAAATACATGTAGTTTCTATTCCAATTAATCACTTCTTAGGAAGTTTTGTTCCTTTTTTTCTTAAAAAATGTTGCTAAATAAATACTTGTGATAGTATATGGTTTATATAGATAGGGGTGAATGTTCTCAATTTTCTGTTTCAATCATCTACCCACCCGTAAGTACTGTGTGCTTTGTACCTTGGTACGTCATTAACATTTAACTGAGTTACTGAGTTACTGTGTATGTGACGTGGCATTGACTTGTGATGTTCTCATTCAATTATCAGGATTCCTCTGGTCAGTCAAGCTGGGACAGTGTGGACACATTTTGGAGGTATAATCTGCCCTGTTTTCCTAAGGCGGTAACCCTTTACTCCCTAAGAGTGCCATTTGGCACATAACGTCATAACTTTGTGGACATTTGAGAGATTTCTATTAATTTTTGCCACGGAAATGGTCTTGTAAAGATTTGCTCATTGAAAACATACATGTAAAATTGTGACCCCCTCCAGCTATCTAAGATATGGTTGGCCACCCCCACTATTTTCCAATTTCTTTTTTGAGATGCACATGGAATGCAAGACTTACAGTTTCTCATCAAGCTGTGTACTATGACCTGCAAAATAAGCTATTGTTCAGGGGTATACCTATAATATTTGAGTCAAATTGATATGTGTTGAAAGATTTTCAGTTTCACATTTTAAAACAACTTCTCAAAAAAAAAACTACCGTATTTTCCCGTGTATAAGTCGACCTTTCAAGACCTAAAAATCAGTCCAAAAATTCGCCCTCGACTTATACATGGGTCAAAACTTGAGATCCAAGCGCCAGTCAAATAATTAGCATAATAATTGTCTTTCAATGTTAACAAACATGTGATAAACGGCAGCACAGTTTACAACGTACGTTCGCTTAGCGATCTGTCTCTCCATATCAGAGCTTCAAGTTAAAATGCATCAACATTTATTCGTTAAATTTTAACCTGGATCTTGTAGACACTCACTGGCTCAATTTTGTCATAAAGAACCAATATTTTTCCTTTAAATAAAGCTGTAGTAAAGCCGCTCGGAGAAAATATCTTTCGCGCTTGGAACTTCTCTGCTTGGTAACCTGGCAAGATACGAGTGCAAGGACTTCTGTACCAGTACTTGACCGATTTCAAGGCTTGACTTCCAAGTTCCCAACACACGCTTTGCACTTTGTTTATGGCGTCGTTCTGAAAGTCGTGAGCTTCTTTGGTGTTTTGCCTGTCTTATAAAGCCACTTTTAATCTCTTCGCACTTAAAAAGGCTTGTTTGAAATCCTTACGTTTGATTTTTGTGAGCATTTTACAAAAATTATCATCGAAAAGTCTGCATGTACATGTGTTGCTAAACTGGGTAAAACGCTCGTATACGTGCCATAATAAGCTTTAAAACTGCGCATTGAAACATGCTGTGATTTGTTTACATATCTGTGGTAGCTGAGAGATAATTTTAAGAAATACAAGATAAGTTTTCCAAGAAATTCTTACCTGGAAATTAAGAAAATCTAGTTTTTGGCCTCAAAAATTGGGGGTCGACTTATACACGGGATCGACTAATACACGGGTAAATACGGTACATGTACCTCTTTCATAGCTGCTGATGTCAGTTCTTAAATAAGTCGATCAGTGGCTTTCAAATGGTACATTGTACACAGGCAGAGAGTCTTGATTTGCTGATTTAGGAAAAACTGCTGTTTCATTGAATCTGTACACTGTACCTTCACATCTTTTGTTTATTTTTTTTATCTTTTTCAATGCAGAAATTTTCTTTGATTTGTTAGGTGACCCCCCTGTGGATGAAGTGGAAATTCTGAGAGGACAAGTCAAACTGCTTCATAATCAACTCCTGTTTGAACGACACAAGTGTGATCTGCATGCTATCCGTAACAGAAGACTTATAGGCAAGACATTTAAGGCTGCACAATACCATGAAGAACTTCTGGCCACTGTAAGTCAATGATTGAAGGCTACATGTAATTTCTCTTTGCAAGATCAAGACACTTTTATAAGACTAGTGGGGAGAAGAAAGAAAATCATCAGCCAGGGGATGTCATGGTTGTGATTCTACATGTATGATGTTGCCCTTTATTATTCTAAATACTTACTTGTAGCTACATGTAACTGTACACAACATGCACTTTCAGAAGTTTGTTAATTAAAAGGCATTCATCATCATGGATTACATGTAGACTGTTCCTAAGCTTGGTTTGCTTGTTTCTGTGTAAGAAATGACTCATTCAACTCTGTGTTATATTAAACTGCTCCAAAATCAGGAGAGAGTTTTTATTTAGTTTCTTATCAATAGCAATGCATTACATGATTTTTATTTGCTTATCTTTTGTTACAATGTAGAAAGATCAATTGAGACTACAAGAAGATAAAATGAGGGAACTGACCGATGCACTCAATACACAAGTAGAAGAAAACAGGTTTGGCAATGAGAAGTGTTAATAAGTCTGTACAAATTCCTCTCTTATTTCTGGTTGGTGGAGGTTTACCACTTGGCTATTGACATGCACATAGCATTGCTAACAAGTTTACGTCGGAATGGCTCAGAGCACATCCAGTTAATGGCACTCGTGCAGGATGGAGTATTTGCACCAGGGATCTCCAGGTTTCAATTCCAGCACCCTGAACCACACAACCACTCTTCCTCTTGCAAGTAATAAATTATTTATTCAAGAGAAACATTTTAAATTTATTGTACATGCTGATGAAGATGCAAAGTAAACCCCACTTTAATGGAACATAGGGTTGAATTTTGTACATGTATGAATCATGTCTAAAGATGTGTTTTTGCACTAAAGGAAATTTAAAGAAAATTCCTCTAGTTGGGATCACCAGCAAAGGTTGCAACTGAGGTGAGATATTCTTGTATTACATTTGTTTTGTGTATTGGCTCCAACAAATTGTTAGATTACATATGGAAGCTTTTAACAGCTTCTGGAGGAGCAATACCCAATGAGTGTGTCAGTTGAGCATGTCGGTGTAAGGAGCTACAGGTACTGTACCAGTCTAATTCTTGAATACTGAGTAAATCACTCAATATAAATAGTTTTTAACTCTGATCATATTTTTCTTGGTGTTCAGGGATTTGTTGAATGAAAATTCTCAACTGAAATATGCTCAAGAGGAGCTCCTTGACAAGCTTAAAGCTCAGCAAGAAGAGTTTGATACAAAACAGTCAGTAAGTAGTGCACAACGTAAATAGAAATGTTTCAGTTTTGAACGTGTGCAACTAGTACTGTATGTCATGCTAAGCTACACAGTATGCCACTAGTATATGTACTGTAGTTCACGGTGGAGGGTAGGATGACTCATCTCCATTTTTGAGCTGAAGGTTAAGAAGTTCAGTTAGAATATTTTTATGGTTCTCAGACATGATGTGACAGAAACGGTTGACACTGCAAGTTTGTTAGCCTGCTCATGAACACAGCCTTTTGAGCTGACTTCCTGTTGTATTCTTTATTCTTACTTATAGTCTTATTGTATTCTTATTGTATTCTTGCAAGCATCAAGTTGACACTGGCTTACTTTACACATGGAAGTGATGTGTTTTGCAAAAATAATGTTAAAATTGATGATCTTTTGATTAAATTATAGGAGGTTAACCAGGTGAAAGCAAAAGTGTTCACATTAGAAAATGAGCTGGATCGACTCAAAGTGGAAGTATCAGAAAAAGACCAATTATCAGAGCAGGTACCTTGTAAACTTTTATATTCATCTTCTGGTTCATTTGTAATTTCCTCTTACACATTTTGTAAGGGATTCAAGAAGGTGTACACCCGGCAAGACAGAGATTCCCTAGTTCTCTTTCTGCTTGATGAGAGACAAGAGGGAACCTAGGGCTTTCTTGCAGAGTACAAGGTGCCTAACAAGACTTGGAACTTTATCACAGACTTCCAAAATATAAAAGTCTTATCTTTGTTCTGTATTCAGGTGAATCACCTTGTCAAGGAACTTCTAATTATGGGGGAATTAAACCAACAACAAAAAGATGTAATTCAAAAACTTGCTCTGGCTGAGGGACAGAATCCTGAGAGCAATCTGCAGTTACATGGTTGTCACAGAGAACTGACAGGTACAGGGCAGTATTGGTACAGAGAATTTACAGTACTGTGTGCATGTTTACAGTTAGTGTTGTTGTAAAACCACTTTCATTTCTTCCGTGTGATAGCCCCGTAACTTGAATGATTTAATCACTTTTTCGTTACTGATAAATTGTTGCTCTAGCAAGTCATTGATGAAAATAAACAAAATCATCAACCCTGAAATTGAATAGCTATTCACCTCTCCACTTTCGTTGATAAAGTGTTAAGCAAATACAGAATAGAACATCTTTCTTAATGATTAAATAGGAAAAAACACCCCTCCTCCAAAGCATTATAAGTGACATGCACTTGTATACACACGTATTTCACTTAAATATTATAATTGGCACTAGTAACAATGTAAATACTGTACTTGTAAACACATATTATATTATATTATATTATATTATATTATATTATATTATATTATATTATATTATATTATATTATATTATATTGTATTATATTACTTATATATTATAATTAGCACTTGTAATAATGTAAATGCTGCTCTTGTAACAATGTCAATACTGTACCTGTAAGCACATGCAGATTATTAAATTAAATAAAAAAAAAAAAATCAACCCTGAAATTCTCATTAATAACACTGTATTGCAATCTGGAAGGAGAATAAGGTTGACAGTAGGAACTTTTGGTTAAATCTCAACTGGCGTGGCACAAAAAGGATGAGTCTGTAAGAGTCATAATATTAAAAAATGAGTATGTCTGTGTGTATTCTTTTTTCCCAGTTGCAAAGCAAACAGTGAAAAGGCAGAAAGCTGAACTAGAGGCCATAACGTCCAAACTTGCAGACATGGAGACACTTGTTTCTAGCAAGGTATAGCAGTTTTTGTTTGAATTTACATTTATATTTTTTTGTCAGGCATTAGAAAAACTTGGGGGTCCTACTGACGTGTTTTGAGCCTAAATGCTGCTTAGTTGTAGACATTCAAGAGAGCTTCTGGCAAATAGAAAATTGCAAATGTCAAATGTAGATGTAGAATTTTGGATTGGACTCAACGCTCCTGCTTGCACACATTTTTATGGACTTACAGCTGTACTCAATACTGGGTTCCCTATGTACATGTTAACACATGTAAAAGTCTATCATGGAAACACTTATTACTACTAAGTAAATAAATAAATACAATTCTTAAGTTCTAAGGCCAAAGGAAATTTTAATCTTCAGCTTACATGTAGAAAAGTTGAATCAGTTCACTATTTTTAATTGTGTAGCGTGTACTTGAAATGTTTGCCCTAACTTTTCACATGCCTGAGAGTCTTGACTGGACAAGTCCGGAAGTCACTAAAAATTGCCGTTGTTTCAAGGCATGACGGCTGCTTAGTACCACAGTTGTAGCGGTCATCTGAAGTGCTGGGTAGACAAAAAGAAGTGAAAGAACTTAAGGACACTAACATGGATTACTTTGTGGTAAAAAATATGATTTGATCGCTTAAAATGTTGCAGGATATGGAACTGAGAGAACTCAAGAAATTCACTGAAGGACTGAAAGGAACTTACCTTGGCAAGATACAGGTGATGTGCAGGAAATACGCACAGTGCATTACTTCATGGGTGATGCTCTAAGTTACATTCTTTTGTGAGGATAATGGACCAGAGGGCATGTGTACAGCTTGCCAGATGGATTAATAATGCTATTTGACTAAAATAAAATTAAATAAAAAATAAATAAGGAAAATAAATCACTGTCTTTAAGTGTCAGTGTTAAGCACTGCTGTGCTGATTCACGACATTACCCTGATGTAAATCAAGAAACAAATATTCTAAGTACTGTAGAACTGAAAACGTGTTAAAAATCCCAACTGGATGGAGGTTGGCACACCGCGGCTGGCCAGTTGGCTATTAACAAGGTGTTGAAGTGTTGAATTCCTGACCACCAAACACAAATCCATTTAGCAGTAGTGAGAAGAATTTGAAACTGGGACCACCAGATCACTAATCCAGTGCCCTAACCACTAGGCCACGCCACCTCGACATTGTCTGTGTGGTCTAGTGCCAGAGATCTCACAAGTTCCATTGGAGTTAAAGTAGAGGTCACTCGTGAATTTTGTACATGTTTTATGAAAGATTTGCCACACCTGCAAGCGCAAGCACTGTTGTTTTTTCTCTAACTTCTTTTGCTGTTTGTACTTATTGTATTTGTACTTAAATGGTGGTCTAAAAATATATACTTCTTTTTATTTTCTCTAGAGCCTTGAAGAAAAATATAATGCCCAAAAGAAGATAACTCAATCCATAGAGTCTTATATCCTTGATCTGCAGTCATCCGTGGACAGTGAAAAAGAGAAAATGGAGCACTACTCTTAGAACATATTTAAATAATATAGTTTAATGTAATCTGCATCATCCTAAAATTATTTATCTGTATTGAAGTACATTCCACAACAGGCTTCTGTTTGTTGGTAAAGCTTACTAACCAGATGTAATATGTACAGTGTAGCTAGTTTATTCCTTAATTCTGTGGTCACTCACGGAAACCTTCTCAGTCTGGCCTACTTGAATCCATAGTTTCTTCTAATAAGCAATTCTAAAATTATGGTGTAGACCCTTTGCATAAATTTCTGCCACCTCTCCTCGGGACCAGTTTTCCAAAATACCAAAAGTTTCCAAGTAAATCACTATATTTGGAACCTCTTGTAAGTGACCACCTCTCGTAAGCGACCGTGACCACTTTTAGAGCTAAAAGTTATAAAATATCTTTTGTTTTTACCTCCCGTAAGTGACCACTTGATAGATAATAGAGGGAAAATTGGATAATAAGGTGTTGCAACATTATCGCACTCCTGAGTAGTGCAAGAGACGGAAATTTCTCAATGGGAAATACCGGATTTTTTCTCGAAATTGACTTTTCACATGAATGAAACAGTTAAAACATGGGGTAAGCCTCTGCAGTTACCATATGCTAATGAGGCGAATTTTGACCCAATATGGTCTAAATTCTCGTAAGCGACCACCTGGGCTAGACATTTTGGGTGGTCGCTTTTGTGAGGTTCGACTGTATCAACATTAGCCTTACTAACCTCGTTTTTAAGTTGACAATTCAAAATATTTTTTTTACTATCAAACAAGGTTATGAGGCTAATTTAAATGCATACAAAAGAATTTTAAATTGGGGGCCATTTATGAGGGGGGTCTCTGCATAAATTCTTATGCAAGGGAACAAGAAAGCATATTTTTTTGTGGATGGGAGCATAATTCTGTTGTTTAGTTCAATGCGCGTGGGGATGTCAATTATTTTTTGGCGTCAGTTTTAGAAAGAACTTTCATCTGCTCCTTTGTATTGGCCAGGCTTTGTGTGACAGTCTTTAATTCACCTTTGAAGCGTAATGCAACCTTGTTACCGGGGGAAAGAGATCCTGGCAACGAGGTTGGGCTTAATGCCCTAAATTGTGCACACAACCAAATACAGCAATAATTATTGTATGCTCTGAAGTTACCAGAAAAAAAAAAACACTCATCATTGTTACTTATGTCATATGAATTTTAAGAAGAAGCTGAATTCTTCTCGAACATTTTTCAAATTAAATGCAGGGAATGTTTTGCTTTAGCACACAGTATATTTTGGCGCTAACATTACAACTAGGTTTTGCGTTTGCTGCTACATGGAAGTGCTTGTAATATTGGTTTTCGTTATTAGTAATCTTCAGTGAATTTTGCCAGATCGTCACCCACTGCATACAGCACTGTCATTGACCTTTGATGGGATGGTGACACAACCAAAGTACCGTGGTGGTCTTTGGATCATTGCAACTGTGTGTGGCTGGGTGTCTTCACTGCAGTTACTGGTTACCAAAGCAGGATGCTAATGTTCTTGTGAAAGCCCTGAGTGTCTTTAATACTGGGTGGATGCCTGTAGTAGCGAGGCGCATACATTCCATGGATTGCAAGACAGGATATGAGTGCATTGCCAATCGACTGGTGTGTATCCAGACTGGCGGGAGGCTTACTGGTTTGAAAGCATTGGTGACGAGTTGAACTGGTCACTGCTCAGTGCATTAAAGAGTTAAAGAATTGATTGATCGGGTGCTAAAACCAGGATTACCGCAGCAGTGCATTCAAATATCTAATGCAAACATTTTGAGACTACCGTATACTATCACTACTGTCACAATTCTCTGCGAACTCATGTGCGGTCACGCTTGATGAGGACAGAATCTTTTTTTTTTCCCCACAGTTCTTTACAGTAAGGAAATACAATTGAACGACTCTTTTTTTTTTGTTTTTAAACTTCTCTTCAGAATAGTTAACATGTAACTTCAGGTCAACAGTTATCCTGTCCTCAGATGTATAGAAGGACATACACCTGAAGGACCTACCTGTAGACAAGTCACATGTATGTGCGATGTTTTGTCATATATACTTAGCTGCCATACAACGTTGTTTTCATCCAACTGTTTAAAAATACGATTGAGGGGTGCTGCGTGAAAATTGGCTCTTAATAAAATGTTCAACGAAAGCAGGCGAAAATAGGCATTATTTATGAATCTTTAGGACACAGAAAGATAACTATTCGGTCTCAAGAGAAATATAGAAATGAGGTATTCCAATGTGTTGAAATACAGTACAGAAATATAATGCTGTGATGTTAGACAGCAGTGGTTTAAGTTATTTAGGATAAGAAATTTGCTTTTTAGGTTGACGACTGTATTAAAGAGCTATGCCATAATATTTTGAGTCATTTTTCTGTTGTACAAAATTAGCTATAAAGGGTAGAACGTTAAGCCAGCATCAGGCCAAGAGGTCCATACCAACGGCGCTTACCTTCTGTAGCATGGGGCGACTGGTGCTTACGAGTATTTCTGTTTCTCCGTGGGTGGGATCCTAGGCCATTGCAAGGTAACCCCCGGACCGTGCGACCTGGCCTACGGGAACTGGTAATAAACCAAGAACAAACAAGGCTGGTTACGAGTAAGGAAAATTAGCGTGGACGGCAAAGTTGAAACAAATGGTAATTTTTTTCAAGGCTACAATCTTGCACAGAATAAAATAAGTAAAACCACCCATCCCCCCGAATCAATGATGAACGGGCGCTAAACCCAAAGCGCGCCATTTTTGCCATCAGTGAAATTGGGGAGGGGGGGGGGTGGTCTTAATTTTTCATTTATTTTGTCCACGATTGTAGCTGAAGTGCTATTTTCTGTCAGATGCAAGGGATGCAGGTCATTTAACCCCCCAAGAAGATTAGCCCCTAGCCTGTTAACCCCCAACCAAAAGTGGGCTGCCGTCCGCTGCTGATTCTTTATACAGCTGTGCCAGTCTCTTTGCGTCGGTTATTTGGATTGTCATGTAACGCTTTTCTACGTCCATGCCACGCGACATGGCTCCTCGCCCCCAGGATTTCGCGCGGCCATCTTTTGCTCGCAGTTTTCTTTCGCGTCACGCACGACGGACTATTAAAGCGAAAGGGGGACTACTCGTAGTCTACTCTCCTTTGGAATAATTCCTCAAGGATGAAGAAACAAAACAACAAAGTTTTATACCATCAACAATACTGTCTACACTAATAAAATCACCAAGTTCCATTGACGATTAATCGCATACCCTATTTCTGTAACCAGAAATGCAATGCAAATGAAAATCTCATCTCTATTTCACTATATGCATATTAGGCACACACAATGGTGCCTTACAGTAAATAACAAAACTTTGACATCGAGTAAATTATTAGTAATAACATTGATGATCCCTCCTCATTGAAAACACAAGCCTGATTTATGCTGATTTATTCTTTTGACTGACTCCGTAACTTATTAAGCTCTTGTACCCAATCTTTGACAATTGGATGCTGGAATTTATCCGTGGTGAAGTCAAAGAACTCTTGAAGCCAGCCCGGCTTTCCTTCGCTGTCTTCATATTCATGTGCTTGTAGAATCATTTCAAATCGATCCAAATCCTTCACAAATTTGGCTTCCTCAGTCTCTTGGGCTTCATATTCCTGCCAAAGTTGTAGGAATTCCTTCCCCACTTCTTCACCAACCAAACTCGACAAATTCTCCATAGCTTGCTTTTCTCTTCTGTGTTTCTCCTCCTTGCTGACTCCATCGAATGGCGTGATATCACCAACAATGCATTCCGCCATGTCGTGGACCAGTGCGAGTTTAATGCAATGATCGCGATTGATGTTTGTACCCTCTTCACGTCCAGTCGGCAGAAAACTCATAATAGCCATGCGGTACATGTGATCTGAAACGCTTTCAGGCGATTTGACGCCACGGTAAACCCAGCCGGTACGTTTGGTGGACTTCAGCTTTCCGACTAAAGACATAAATTTAAGAAGATCAGCCATACTCGTAAAAAATAACCGATAAGATGTTTCCAACACTATGCACAAATATCCTCTTTCAAACAGTTTTTCACAAGGCGTTATTTGACGAGGTAGAGAGGAGAATGGGATCTAGGTGCGTCGCGACCAGCACTTTACATGAAGTATCTCAAGAAACCACTGACATTTTCCCTTGCGAAAAAAGTAAATCTCTCTGATAATTTCTTGGAAAAGAAGTTGATGTGGCGAGATTTCACAACATATAGGAACCTTTTCAAGAAATCGGACATTTTGAGACCAGTCCTTCAGACACGAATAATCATGGTTACAGGTGGAGATGTTGCTAAAAGGCTCGAGGAACGCGCAGTGGAAGCCGAAGAGACCATCGCTTTGTTGAAATCTCAACTTCTCTTCCTTCAGAAAGCGGCAGGTTAGTGTGCACGAGTTGTGACTTGCTCGGAGGACTTGTGACTATATAAGTGTTGAAGATTATAATCTTCCCACTTCTAAACGAACCAGTAGAGAATTAGAGAATTTTAGAGGAATTTTCTGAAGAGTATCGACTCTATATAGTTCACCTCCAGAGATAAGCTTAATAATTTGCTCGATAATTTGCCAAATATAAAGAAAGGTCCTGACTCGACGGAGGTTTGAGAAATTTACTGTCACAACCTTAAATTAGCAAAAAATTGTATGTTACAGATTATCTCTGTTTTTTTGTTTCGTTTTAGAAAAGAAGACCAAGCCTGTTGGAATAAAGGTTTGCCCACTGTGTATTACGTAAAGACATGCAGCTTAGAATAAATTAAATGACTTTTCCAATGCTTTTGCACACGATAAGTTTGTCACAGTTAACTTAACACTTCAATCTACAGCTAAAATCTTGGACAGAATAAAACCACCCCTCTCCCTGAATCAATGATGAACTCGCACTACAACCAAGATGCGCCATTTTTTCCATTATTGAAATGGGGGAGGGGGGTCTTAATTTTTCATTTATTTTGTCCAAGATTCTAGCTTAAGTGCTATTTTCTGGCTGATGCAAGGGATGCAGGTCGTTTAATCCCCCCAAGAAGATTAGCCTCTAGCCTGTCAACCCCCAACCAAAAGTTGATTAGCCTTTGAACTAAAGTCGATTGGTATTACCCAACTAGTGGACTAATGCAAATCCTGCATTTTAATTGGCTACGCTACTAGAGGACTCTTAGAAATAGTCCTCAAGTAGTGAAATTGGCGTAATCGAACGTGACGCTTAATTGCTTTCTTTCGTTTTATTCCCAAATAAATATTTCTTCAACTTGCATTTGCTAACTTTATATTGCCTTTTCTGTCCAACTAGTTGGGTGATACTAAAACAATTAGACCCTTTGCCCTCAAGGGCCACAGGTCAATAGCCCATTCGGCTCTGCCCAATGGGCTATTGACCCATAGCCCTTGCGGGCTATGGGTCCAATTGTTAATTAGCCACCATGTAGGTTGATGAGCCCCGAAATAAAACGTATCATTAAAATGTTAAACTCAGTAAATATGTTTGTTATTGAGTGTGTGTGTTGATAGAGGAATGGGTCAGCTATCACCAAGTGTGTGAATAATGAGATTTTGATTGTGGTCTGGCACTAATGAAAACCAGGCAAACATTACTTGTATTTTCTTGGCTAACTAGTCTGTGCTAATCTCTGCTCAACACAAGCCAGTTTAGGACTACATTATTTTTGTACATATATTTGAGATGTTATTCTTTATTTATGCTGGCCATTAATTTCGATAGAAGCTTTACCTAAATACATGTACCTTATATGTCCCTAAGGACAGCAATAATCCTGTATTAAAAAGTAAAAACAGTCTGATTCTTAACTTACTTTTTGAAGTAACGTCACTTTATATAAACTTACATGTACATGTATTATTAACGTAATCTGTAAGAAATCTTTGCATTATGTAATATACAAATTTACTTTTTGACCTTTCTGTTAAGGATCGCATTACAGCTCTCAAACAAGAGAATGACCATCTTAAGCAAGAAGCTGACAAACTTAAATCAGAGTTGGAATACTGGGAAGTCAGAAATGGATGTAAGTACCGGGTAAACAGAGGGTGTACATAATGTTTTATCTTGTGACCTAAGAAAGTAAAAGTTACCTGAAAAAAATTATACAGTCATATAGCTATTGCTTATCAACCCAGAGAGATACATTGTGCAATTGCAAGGAAGTTTTCACCTCTTGGCTTGACAATACAGCACTGATGATGCTTTTGTAAAGAAGGCCTTAGTCAATCATTTTGCAGTTCCTCTAACACAAGAATTAATCAAGTAATTTGTTTCAATTCTCAGCAAGCAACACACATTTTTTAAAGTCATGTACACATAGTATGTGAGCTGGTGTTCATGTAGCTTGATGCAGAAGTGTTATAAACAGCTTTGATTAATTGTTCAGTTCTAGAGAATAGCCATGTTCCCCCCACAGAAGGGATTGGAATTTCCTGGGGGGTGGGGTGTTCTATGAGACCAAAAAATTTAAAGAAATGTATGAAGCTCAATTGGAATTTCCAGAGGGGTGGGAGAGGGGGACTTAGAAAAATTCCCTTCCGTGGGGGAGGTATGGATATTTTCTGGAACTACACATTACACTGAACTTGGCTACAGTCTGTGTGTTCCAAATGAACAAATGTGAGATTTTGAGGTCGAGAATTAGACTAATCTTTTTTGCACCGCTTTCTTAGCCTTGCGAAATAAACCAACTCTCCAAAGAGGGATGGCCAAAATTGTGAGATGGCAAGACTGGTGAAATATAGATACACTGTACTACTGTATCATTTAAAAAAAAAAATGTACACGTACACATTGTAAGTCATGTGAAGAAGCTAGTCATAAAAGGGGATAAGTGACGATTTTGGTTGCTTTTCTTTTTTCTTGCTCCAAATTAGCTGAAGTTTTGCATGTGGTCTTCAATGTAATAGAAAAATGTGGTTCTGTATTTTTGTCGTTGGTTTTTGCTTTGTTTTCGAGTTAAAACGTAGGCAAAAAACTTGGCTTTTCCTAGCCATGTCTTTAGGAGTTTATTTGTTGAACAGCAAACAGGCAGACTGTTTATAGTGTATGAAGTCAAAACCAAATCCCACAGCATATAGAGCGGAAATCTGGGAACGGATTGTTTACACCGGTTATTGTGATGTGAACACAACACGTGAATCGATCGAGCGTCAAACGAAATGCCATCAAACAAAAAAGAGATGTGCCGCATTAGAGCTCTGTCAACTAATATCTTAAGCATTGTTTTAAAGTACCTTGTGTGCCTACCTGGTGGTTGAGAGGCATCATAAAGCCTCGATAAACCCGTAAGTCATCACGTTTTAAAGAATCAAAATGTGTTCTGAAACTTCGAAGGCAGCTGATATACCGTTATCGTGTTATCAGCGTTCGAAGTCAGATCGAGCCAGGTAGCAAAGTCCAAGAGCAGTTCTTGCCCAAGAAAAATACCCTCTGGTGAGTTGTGGCCCATTTGCCAAGCGTTGCTAGCGTCAAAGTTTGGAAAGCGAGAACTGGTTTTAGACTTATAAAATTTGTCTTGTATCGACCGCCATGTCTTCCCGCGCACGAGGTGTAAAGACCCTTCCCGGCATGCATTGCGATTACGTTCTGCGGACGTTTCTCAAACTGGTAACTAGATTTAAACATAATAATGGCCAGCAAGTGGCAATCGATTGTAACAGATCTGTGATCCAGTTTGCATTGATTTTATTTCAAATCGGCATGATTTGTAGTGTTTTGAGCTTCTGGGATCAGGGGACATGCAGATGTATGGAGACCCGTACGTTGCGCAGAAGGGTTAATCTGTTAATCTGTCAGCCCTATTTATAGAGCGTTTTCACGTGGAGTCATCAAATTCTTAAATCCAAAACTAAACAGCCGCCAAAGTTGTTATCCTCATCAGGCATAAGAGGTACCAGCGCATTTTGAACTTGGAAGTTATGGCGGTGCGTGACATCAAGCTACGATCGCGTTTGTCGAAAACTATGTTTTATCTCGTGATTTTTTAGCCATTGAAGACCTTGCCGTATTTGAAAAAGTGTTTATTGAAATGTTTATTTGTTTCATTTTATTTTTATTTACACCTTTTTTTGACCTGAAATCAGCATTTTTGAGCTTATACGTTGCGTGAAATTACCATTTTCAGGAGCCCATCATGGGCTCCTACCATTTTGCTGTTTTCTAAGTGAAACCAACATCCTTGCCGTCACGCGTTAACGTCAAATTAACATTTTAACCTATTTAGACCTGAAATCAACATCATCGAGCTTATGCACTGTGTAAAATTGACATTTTGCTGGTTTCTAAGTGAAACCAACATCCTTGCCGTCACGCGTCAACGTGAAATCAACATTTAAACCCTTTTTGACCTAAAAGCAACATTTTTGAGCTTATACGTTGCGTGGAATTGACATTTTGCTGGTTTCTAAGAGAAATCAACCTCCTTGCCGTCACGCGTTAACGCGAAATCAACATTTTAACCTATTTAGACCTGAAATCAACATCATTGAGCTTATGCGCTGCGTGAAATTGACATTTTGCTGGTTTTGTAAGTGAAACCAACATCCTTGCTGTCATGCGTTAACGCGAAATCAACATTTTAACCTATTTAGAACTGAAATCAACATCATTGAGCTTATGCGCTGCGTAAAATTGACATTTTGCTGGTTTCTAAGTGAAACCAACATCCTTGCCGTCACGCGTTAACGTGAAATCAACATTTAAACCTTTTTTGACCTAAAATCAACATTTTTGAGCTTATACGTTGCGTGGAATTGACATTTTGCTGGTTTCTAAGAGAAATCAACCTCCTTGCCGTCACGCGTTAACGTGAAATCAACATTTTAACCCATTTAGACCTGAAATCAACATCATTGAGCTTATGCGTTGCGTGAAATTGACATTTTGCTGGTTTCTAAGTGAAACCAACATCCTTGCCGTCACGCGTTAACGTGAAATCAACATTTAAACCTTTTTTGACCTAAAATCAACATTTTTGAGCTTATACGTTGCGTGGAATTGACATTTTGCTGGTTTCTAAGAGAAATCAACCTCCTTGCCGTCACGCGTTAACGTGAAATCAACATTTTAACCTATTTAGACCTGAAATCAACATCATTGAGCTTATGCGTTGCGTGAAATTGACATTTTGCTGGTTACTAAGTGAAACCAACATCCTTGCCGTCACGCGTTAACGTGAAATCAACATTTAAACCTTTTTTGACCTAAAATCAACATTTTTGAGCTTATACGTTGCGTGGAATTGACATTTTGCTGGTTTCTAAGAGAAATCAACCTCCTTGCCATCACGCGTTAACGCGAAATCAACATTTTAACCTACTTAGACCTGAATTCAACATCATCGAGCTTATGCGCTGCGTAAAATTGACATTTTGCTGGTTTCTAAGTGAAACCAACATCCTTGCCGTCACGCGTTAACGTGAAATCAACATTTAAACCTTTTTTGACCTAAAAGCAACATTTTTGAGCTTATACGTTGCGTGAAATTGACATTTTGCTGCTCTCTAAGTGAGATCAAAGTTACTGCGGTCGCGGCGGGCCGATCCTTTGTTATGATAAACCGAGGCGAGACTTCGACTTATAACAAAGGCTTGGCTTGGTTATTATAACAAAGGATCGGCTCTGTTTATCATAACAAAGGCCCGGCTTCGTTTATTTGCAGCCTCGGCGGGAAAAGGGCGTTAGGTATTTTAATCAAAAGTGAACTTTGTCGAAAACGCTCCAAATTTCGCATAGAGTTTTGTTTAGGTATGTTTAGCAATGTCCCGTAGTTTTTACGCTAAACCTTGCTTCGTTTTCAGGATATTGCGTATGCAAAAAACCACTCGGTTTTCCTAGCGGCGTCTTTATAAAGCGAAGCAAAAACCAGCGGCAAAAATACAGGAACACGTTTTTCTATTACATTGAAGACCACATGCAAAAATTCAGCTAATTTGGAGCAAGAAAAAAAGAAAAGCAACCAAAATCGTCACTTATCCCTTTTTATGACTAGCTTCTTCATGTATGCTACTGGTCACTTACACTGGATTTTTTTTCCTCAGTAAGACAGGTTTCTCTTCCAAATTTAATGCAAGGGATACCTTCTGGAACAGAGGAGAAAGTTGAAATTCAAGCAGCTGAACAAGCTGAGGTTAAACCTGAAAAAGAACAAGAGCAAAAGCCAGAAAAGAAACCGAAGAAGGAAAAAGTGGAGAAGAAAGGAAAAGACAAGAAACCTGATACAGAAGGTAACTGTACAGAAATGTTAAGCTTTGTTAGCTTTTGTTTTTGTTTGAGACGCAGCACTGTCATTAATTTTTTAATCACCTGTAGCCTTGATCTTCACACCCTCCTGTAACAAACTTGTTACCTTTTGAGTGAATTGTATCAACAACAGGCAAGTTTACAATTTACATTAAGGGCCCATCAAACTTACTTAGCTGCAGCTGGTGTTACAGGTTATAATAAATGGCCCTTGTTGGCAGCTGTGCTTGGCATAATATTAATTTTTAGCCAGTACTAGACTGTGAGCAGTCTGTCTTTTGGTTGTTTAAGATTCGCAAGAGAATAAATGCAAAGCAATGAGGTGAGGTGAGTGGTGAAACCGCATGCCTCGAGTAGCGCAGGTGTTGGAAGACAAGCAAAAACAAGTTGCAGCTTGTGGCTTTGCCACTCACCTCTGTTCATTAACGTTCTTCAGATTTTCCAACAAAAAAGAGACTCCTCACAGTTTAAGCCAATACTACATTTACCTTCGACCTTTTGTTCAAAGGAAGTTTGAGCAGCAGCTATCCCAAACACACATGTATACATGCAAATTTTTATTAAGATTTGTCATTCAATAATCATTTAAATATCTTTTTGGAGTGCAGCATACTGTACAATCATGTATTTTTATTAATGGAATGTCAAAAGAACATTGTACCATGTCTGCTAGAAGTAACTGCCAAAGTGTTTTTCTGTTCTTTCTTTTTAGTATAGATAGACTAGGAGTATAATAATTATTGCCATTTCTCCTGAATTGAATGCCAATCCATCACAAGGTTTACATGTAGTTGCAGCCTTTTTGTTAGCTCTCTTTAGCAACTTGCTCATACCCATTTATACTCTTGGGTGGCGAGAGAGAGAGAGTGATTGTTGGGAGAGTTAGATATCTTGCCTGTTAGAATACATGTACTGTACATGTACAATTCAATAACCCCTGCCAGATTCAATCCTGGGCTTCTTGAACTGGAGTTTTGCAGGCTTATGTGGTGTACTGTTAGGTTGTCACAAAGGCTTGAGGTAATGTGGGCACTTTATTGTTGGGGTATGGGCACCTGATTTTGCCAATTGTTTGTGAAATGAATCAGATGTCTTTGAAAAGCATCAGATAAATAGCCCAGTAGAGTAGCTGTCAGGTCTTGTTCAAAGTGTATGGTGGTTTTGGCCATCAGCCATCTAGTACCCACTGTACATAGCTGTACTTTTTGACACCCCTGTTCTGGCAAGTCACTAACCAGTAAGAAGGACACAGTCATGTGTTAATAAAACTATCCAGTGAGTATGTTATGATTGTTAATTGTTTGGTGTTCTCCTTACTATATATTCAGGAACTCCGAGCAGCTCAGAACCTGATGTCTCCCGTATTGATTTCCGGGTGGGTAGAATTTTGTCAGCCAAGCGCCATCCTGATGCAGATACACTGTTTGTGGAAGAGAGTAAGTTGTAATCCAGTAGATGTAAATGCAGCCTTGGAAAATGTACATACATGTAAAGATGTACACTGTACATAATTTGTATAACATTTGGTCAAGAAAGGATAAATCGTGGAATGTGTGTAGACATTTATTTGGTACGCCTTATCTAGCAAATTTGGTTTGTGTTGCATTGCACTTCTAATATCATAAAAGATTAGATATTCTAAGAGAGTGCTAGTTATCATTAACCACGACATTTGCTCAAGCCTGCAGAAATGTGAACAGGCTCCCAACTTGGGTATAAGGTGACCAATACGTTGAGCAAGAGGAGGGCATTCTTCCTTCCTAGACTACTCTGAGTTGCCTTTGCTCACCAATTTGCCACAAGGGAGTCTGATAATGGTCCACAGTGTAAAATTCCTCCAGAAAAATTCCGTAGTGTAAAATTCCACCAGACTAGTCTGGATATTTCGACCCCTGCCGAAAAAGGAAAATTTTAAAGAAAGATTTTCTCTCTGGATCATATCATTAAACACAGAACATTGATAATGTTGGATTATGTTATGTTGAACCACATATTCTCAGGCACTGGTCTCTTTTTCCACCTTACCTCCTAACCCCCTTCCTCTTGCCCTTTATTTGCCAGTAGCCTGAATGATATCATTTATAATCTTTGAATTTAAAAAAACTGCTATAATCATTCCTTGCTCTCCAGATGACTACATGTATTTCATACCCCATAGATGTAGATTGGCCCCTGCTATTCCTAGTTGCTACTAACAGTTTGTACCTGTATGCTCACATCATTAATCAAAACATATGAAAACAAGGAGGGTGAGTTGTGTGTTCATGCCTCTTTTGTTTCAGTTGATGTTGGGGAAGAAACACCCAGGACAGTTTGCAGTGGCCTTGTGGGATCAGTGCCACTAGAAGAACTTCAGGTATGGCCATTTAATAGCAATGAAAGAATGGAGCTGAAAAAACAAAACAAACAAAACAAATCAAACAAAACAAAACAAACAAAAACAAAAAAACTAGTAGTTGTACATTTGACATGTACATGTACGAGGCATTTTTGTGCAAACTGTCCTTATGAAATGTTACTGATACAGTGGTGTGCAATATTAAACTATTGACCATTACACTGTATAACTACTTTCATGAACATTTTCGCTGATATGTGCCTAGGCTTGATTTCAGCTATTTTGGGGTCCTGGTGCGAACCCCCTCCCGGTGTAGGGCAAAGAACGCAGGCTCACAGAACAGCTGGAAATCAAGCCTGATGTGTCCCTGAAACCCCCATGGCCTTGCTTTTCTGATTGCGATGTACACTTGTTCTCCTTAAATTCTCTTTAGGATAGTGTGGTAGTAGTGATGTGCAACCTCAAACCAGTGAAGTAAGTTTACTTATTGATTTTTTAACATACATGTAATGCAGTTAATTTTTTTTTTCTCAAATGAATGTTGTACTATGAAAACCAAAGCACACGCAGTCACAAAGAAAATTGCTGTGACTGTAAATTGCACTAATAAAAGAACCAGGCCCCAGTTGCTCGACGGCTGACTAACGCTGCCGTCTGGTCAAATCACTATCCAGCAGATAAGTCTTGACAAAACAATAGTGATTTATTTGGTGGATAGCGTTATCCACCTTTCGAATAACCCGGACCTGAACTTCTCAAACTCGTTAATGCAAAGCTATACTCGGGGGGGGGGGGGGGGGGGGGGAATACTCCCTTATATGGGCTATTTAGGTATGTGCGGCCCCAAAGGGTATGGTTTTTCAACCATTTCAGTCATAAATAGGGTATTGATTTTAGCTGATTTTGGACATTTTGGTCATAAATAGGGTATGGTTTTTGCACTCTAGCCTTGATATGGGTATGTTTTTAAGAAGAAGCCACTTTTTTATCATTATCGAAAAGAAAATCAACAAAAGCCCTTCACAAATTATGTTTACGGTAATTTAACATTGGTCTGAACTAGGGAACTAATTTTAACGCAGGTCTGAAACAGGGTTTTAACATTAGGATCAGGTCATAAATAGGGTAGGGAATATCGCAGATTTTGGTCATAAATAGGGTAAGGGTTTTGGGAGGCAGGCTGCACACCCCCACCCAATTTTCCTGGGAGTAATCCCCCCCCCCCCCCCCCCCCCCGCAGGGGCTATATTATACCATCACGTTTATGCAAAGCTATACTAGGTCTTTCCCGACTAGCAGAATAATTATTATGCAGGTGGGCCAGCAGAATCCAAGAAATTGAATATTAATTAAATAGTCAGTCCAGCAGGATCCAAGGATTTACATTATATTGTTTCTCCTCCCATGAAGCAATCGTCGTGGGTTTTGTCACGGTCCGGTCCCAAGTGTCATCATTAGTTTTGCGTGACCATTGAAGTAACAGCAGCATGACAAGCCAAACAAGGGGCTTCAGGGAAGGACAGATCTTTCTCCAGTGTTTTCAATTATTACTTATATTGTGTCTTGTCATAAATAGAATGCGTGGTGTGACATCTCAAGCCATGGTGATGTGTGCAGTGTCTGAGGACAGGAAGTTCTTTGAATTGCTTGCACCGCCTGTTGGCAGTGTGCCAGGAGATAGGGTTGTATTTGATGGGTATCCTGAAGAGCCAGACAAACAGCTTAACCCAAAGAAGAAGGTAAAATATATAGCAAATGATTTCAAGCCCTAATAATATACTTCCCAAAATCCTCACAGCTCCCTACTCCTAAAATGTCGCACAGGCCAAAAAGAAAGCCAGAAAAATTCCAATCTGAAAAATACTTGATATTTTTAAAACATTAACACAAACAGTGCTGCACAAAAACACAGAAATATTTACATTATCATTGAAACGAACACTGCTTCCCAGCCACTTTAAATGCAAGAACTCACCTCACTCTGGAAATTTATTGTGAGTAAAACTGGACAACAGCCATCTGGTCCCTTTGATGTTGTTCATTCATATTTTTCTTCACGCTGACCCCATATTGCGTAATCTAGTGGCTTTACACTGTGAATCTTGTCTGGACAGAAACTAGTGTACTGAAGCTAAAAATACAGTGCCAATCTAACTACCAGATCATAGTGACGTTATGTAATGTTGTAGTCCTGGTTTTGAGACCTTCATTCGCACTGTCTGTTCAATTCCATCTTTCTGCAGCAATCGGATGTAGGCGTAGTTCGGTATAAAAACACAAGATGTTTCTTCTCTTCTCTCTCGCTCCAGATAGGGCGGGTAGAGACACAACGAGGCTGTGTGTGGCTAGGAGAATGCCACACTCGATTTCGAGCCGTTTTGTGAGCACGCGCCCCTTGTTCCTCACCACACAATAGCAGGGGAATTAAAACCGGACTCCGAAAACCAAGTAATCCCCCTCTCGCTAAGTCCGCCTTGTGTCGCCGTAATTATGCAACGAGGGAAAAGTGGCCGTGCGAAATCCGGGGTCCTTCTTACTCCATTTCGCGCAGCCAATTTTTTTCTCGAGGTCTTCTGTTCACGCACGACGGACTAAGCGAAAGAGGGGCTACTCGTAGTCTAGGAAACGGCTGGAAATAAAGCCTGGGACAATGCCAGCCATCCTGAAATGTCAGCGTTTCTTTTTTGTTTTGTTTTGATTTTTTTTTTTTTTTTGTCAACGCTTTCCTGTAAAAACCTGTTTTGCAGGTTTGGGATCAAGTGAAGCCTCATTTACGGACAAACGATGCTGGAGTTGCTTGTTACAAAGATGTTCCTTTCACTGTAGCTGGAAAGGGTGTTTGTACATCACGTAAATTGTTTAAGGCTCCGATAAGTTAATAAATGGCTTTACTAAATGTGAAAATAAAGTTTTCTTCAAGCAGAATGTATTTAATGCTTTCCGTCTGAGAATACCTTGCGCGCAAATCACTGAGCAATGGGTGATACAGGGCCATCCTTTAATTTCGTCGTCATCTATGAACAGTATCCCAAAAAACAAATGTATGCGCAATGGGGGTCATACAAACTGAACTTTATTTTTCCTAGTAATACAGTGTCTATGTACATTCTTGTAAAGTAAATTTGATATTAACTGGTTTACATGTTTGCCATGTGGAAGCCCGAGGTGGAAAACCATTTGTTAGTATGTGTTTTTAAAGAGACTCAAAGAGCTAGTTATAGCTGCATCTTAATCAGGGAGACTGTCCCAAAGAAAAGCTCTATTGTATGAAAAGCTACATGTTAAACATTCAGTCGGCATATAGGTAAGACTAGTTTATGCGCGGCGTCGCAGAGGTCGAAGAACGCCAATCTCTCGGTGAACATACAATCCTGACCAAAAGTCCTTGGGACACTTGACAAAACGACAAGTGGTGACGCATTATTTTGAAGTGGGAAGTCACGATTTAATTTGCCGAACCTCTCTTCTCCCCCCCTCCCCCCGCCCTCCCTCAAAAAAAAACAACAATAAACAATGTTGGAATAGTGGGTCTACTTTGGATGAATCGACATCAACATTGTGTTGGGGGTGGGGAGGGGGAGGTGGGCAGAAAGATCATATGTTGGCAAAAGTGTAACGTGTCCCAAGGCATTTGACTAGGGTTGTATATACCTCTCTGAACGAGGAGAAACTTTAAAATGCAGATAGTTCCACTACTGGAAATTAACGAATTACTTTCATTAGAGAGATTTTACTCGAGGAATAGCTATATTAGACGCTAATTCCATTGTTGACATTTTCTTAGTTTTGACTAGCACCAAATGTTTTACGGCTTAACTGAAATCACTATTCCTAGCTACATAATTTGGAATAAAACAAATAGACATGCCTACAACGAGTTCGTTAGAACTTGGAAATCTGTTTCTCTCATTGTGTTCAGATAATAGAATGTTTCTGTCGAGGAACTATCGGCTGATAGTTGCCCCGCGGAAATTTGATGCTCTCAAAACAAATATTTGCCCGAGAAGGGAAGCTTCGAGGAAGAACATACTATGAACCTCTATTAACCTCTATTAACCTCTATTAACCCCTATTAAAACGAACCTCTATTAAGCGGCCACCCGTTCGCGGCCAGTTATCAAAGTCCCGAAATCATTGTCAGTAAAATACTGTAAATAAAACCCCTATTAACCGGCCACTTCTATTAAGCGGCCGCGGCCACCTTTTGGTCGTACCCATGCGGGTTTTCCTATTGTCTTTACCGCTATTAAACGGCCGTCCAAAACGTAATACCTCTTTTTGGAGAAGGCGATCCAATTTCCCCGAAGGTGGCCGCTTAATAGGGGCTCGGCTGTAGTTTAAAGAACATCAAATTTCTACTGAAGAAGCAACTATCTGACCAATAGTTCCAAGACATAAACACTCTATTGTCTTCTTTGTTCACCACTAAATTTTCTTCTGCGTGCCAGTTCAAAAGTCATATTGAATTATTTTCAACTTCTCTAAATGAAAAGCGTGAAAGCCAAATGTAGAATTTGAAAACGAAAACAGACAAAAAGCCATTAAATGCAGATCAATCAATCTTTCAATTTTTTTTTTTTTTTTTTTTTTGCTTCTACAAGCCCGCTTTTTTATAGAAAAGTTTTCGCGTAGGGTACTCTCCATCCGGGTATTTTCCTCGGACGGAACTAAGGGCAGACGGTGTTTCTCCGCTGATGAACATAATCGCGTCACGTGATCAATTTTAACGAATAAGAATCGGAGAAAATTTAGTGGTGACATTTTACTCGCAGAAATTTCTTGGTGTCGCAGAAACTGAACTGAACAATTGACTCGAATTATTTCAAGGCCAATCTCTGAAACTCGCAAAGCGCTGATTTCCAATTAAAATTAAGAATGTAATATATATATGGGTTGCTGATCAAGCGTGAGGTCGAGAGGCCTGAAGTTTGGCCAAGTTCTTTTGGGGCGGTTTTAAGGACGTAGACGGAGACGAGGTCCATTTTCACGCAAAAATAACGAGGCCAATATTCAGGCATCTTGATGGAACAAGCTTGCTCAACAAAGGATTCATTATATGGGGCACGGCAGCTTTGGAAATATTTTTTCTTGCTTGATACAATGATTAATCCCTGTACGGTTTGCCGTCTTATTCATCTTGTAGCGTCAGCAACAGAGTTCTAAAATATTCGTCTAACAGGGACAGATGGTTGAGGATGTTCGCCGCTCCAAAGGTGTGCGACGCAAGTTCGAAGGTCTCAAATGCGTCTTCCGTCCTCGCTTCTTCAATAATCTTGTGCAACTCTTTTAGTGAGTTTCTGTAGAGAAACGAAAAAGAAACTAATCAGTGTTTACCGTATGTAACTTTCCTGGAATGTTCTCATACCCCCTAGTTGTTCTCCTTGGTGGGAAGTTTTACCAGCCACTGACCGAGGAAACTGAAGGGTCTAGTCTTAGAACGAAAATTTGTTTGAAGCGAACTCTCCCCCAGGGTCTTCCAGGCTCTCCCTTCGAATTCAAGACGGCGCATGATTTAGAAAAGTCGCTATCTTGGATTGAACGCCGAGGCTGGGTTGTTAATGCTAGCTTACCATCTAAGCATTGCCCATTCTACAGACGACGGGTGATCCATAACGTATTGATGTCGCGTCCGGTTACTTAGCAATCACACTTAAATGTAAACTGTGAGTTCAGTTGAGCCAGTTCCGCTATATTGCGAAGAAAGAAAATTTTGCAATGTGCAGAATGATCTTAGGCAAAGTGAATCTTTGTCACTGGACATTAAATCTGAAGGCCGCGGAATTAATTCCCGTAATGGCCATTAGCTGGTGTTGTTCTCGATAGTTTGCCCCCTGCCAGTTGGGATTTTTAATCAGGCTATGTTCTCTTACAATATTTCTTTGAGCATTTGTTCCAATTTGTCCTGAAAAGCTTCATTGGGGGTTGGGGGAGTGGTCAATAAAATAGTTATCTCAAGCTGAAACGCTCATAGAATCATTAGAGTTCCTGACTTTTCCATATGCGATGTTCATTACGTGTTTAATTTAGTTCGCGAAGAAATGCCTGCCTCCAAAGATCTGCCGAATACTTATACTCAGAATTTCATTGGTATTTTTGGAATTGGCATGCTACACTCACCTTGTGATCTCAACATCAACAATTCGTCTTCTGAGTTTGAGCCTGCAGTCTTCGCAGTGCTTGTCTTTGCAGTCGTCATCTTTGTAAGCCTCAACTGTCTTGCGTGCTAGCGTTGTCAGCGGTAAATATTCCCTGTTCATCTTAAGTATTCCGTCAGCCAGTAGTTGTGCCTCGCTTTCACACAAGCGCGAAAGAATTGTGGGACGCGAGCGGTTGGCAGTAATGATGTTGTTCTTGTCTAAGAGGACCCTTCCAGAAGATTTAGCCTGTCGAACGTAAGAAATCATTTCGACCCGCGTCAGTGTCTCGGGCGGGTTCATCCGACGCTTTAGTTCTCCCAGGCTGATGTTAAACTTGGTTTCTTTGAAACCAGGAAGGGAAAGAAGGCCGTTCACTTGACAAACTGTATCGCTGTCGTCACGGGCTTGCACTGCACCGAGACCGTTGAAATGTTTTGCGGAAAACTCGTCTTTTTCTGGTACAGACTGCGGGAAGGCTAGGGTGTTAACCCGTCCGTTTCTGATTTGCTGAGGTTCTCTTTCAGGCAAGAAGAAACAGTCGATGAGGTTTCTTGCTGAATTTCGTTCTTCTTCTTTTTCTTCCTCGCCGTCGTCATCATCATCATCATCATCATCATCATCATCATCTTCTATTGTTTCGTCAGCTGCGTGACCGTTACCACATCTCTGATTAATTTCCTGGTCGGAATCACTCGTGTTCTCTATCTGCATCTCGTCCGAAAACGCTTCGTTTTCAACGCTTGTCGTATGCGATGGATTACGGTTGCTCGTCATGATTGTTCGCTGTCTTTCTGTTGTACTATAGGGAAGCCGCTTTTCTTTGTTATTCCTCACCGCTTTTACGATCCTATTCAGCCTTAGAATCTTGGCAACGTCTTGAGGATAGCGGCGTAGTTTATCTGGCAGTACTTCAATGTTATCAGCCTGTTCAGTTGGGCTCCTAATTCTCTCCAAAGCGCCATCATCTGGTTCACTGGCCACTTCGTCTTCATTTGCGGAGATTTCAACACCTACTTTCTCCTCAGCATTAGCGCTGCGTTCCTGGTTTTTTGGTTTGATTTTTTCATGACAGAAGATCACGTGCTGAGCGGTTTTTTCTTTTGGAAAGGTACCACTCTCTCTACTACACACGTACTGGAAATTTGCTTTTCCATTGAAATAACCCTCGTCGCTCTTTCGTCTTTGACAATTATACTCTCGGGGGCCATTATTCAAATGTCTTTTCTCACTTCGAAAAGTCGAAGAGCTGTGTGGGAGCACTCGATGGTCGGCTAGGAAGCGACTTGGTGCTTGTGGAGATTGCGATGCGAAATGTCCCTCTCCGTTAGAAGACTCCGCAGAACGAGCTTTTGTTGGAGACGATGGAGATGAGTGGTCCATTTCCCTACTGTAAATAGGGTCCAAGCAAGGTTCTGAAGCTCTTCTTCTTTCATTTACCATCCTCCCCTCTTCGACTCTCTTGCAACGCATTTCGTTATATTGCATGAAGATTGTTTGCTCTGTTTTCTGTCTTTTGGTTTGCTGCGAAAGTGGTCGCTTGCGATCTCTATACCACTGGTATGTCTTCCACACAGGCACCTCATCCTTCGGATAGACAGAGCTATTGCTAGCATTGTTCTCTGGCAAAACTGGCGAAGAGACGTTCTTCACGGGTCTGTCTGATGGTGAGCCGTTTATTCCAGACATTAGCTTTTCATGGAAACCGTTGGATTTAGCTGTGCTTCGTTCACCATTTACCAACTGTGTAACGCCCTCATTTCCGTTCAGTGATTTCACATGGCTGGTGTCGCGCTGAAACGACTGTTGTCGTTCACGAGGAGACAAATCATCATTTCTTCTGGTTGGGAAACGCTGTGTGGACATAGCAGGATCGACGCTTCTTTCCACTAATATCAAGGCTGGTTGAAACCCCTTGAAAACCTGCTTGTTGGGGTACGACCAACCATTGACAGGTGAGGTTGAACGTTGCCGTTTTTTCAGTGCCTCGAAATGTAGATTTCGTATTCTTTCATCTGGTTGGAACAAACGAGACTCAGGTCCACGCAAAGAAGGCGGAGACCTGGAGACCTCCTCGGGACGGGACACACCCTCGGTACGAGAGGAATTTTCTGCATGGTGCGCACTTTCGGAACGGGACGTATGGTTTAAATATTCTTTTCTCATTTTCTGCGGTGATGATCTTCCACGGGGCTCGTAAAATGAATTATCCTTAGGCGATTTCACTTCGTTGTCTTCACTCGGGGATGAAGAACGCTGAGGTTTGTCGCAATTATAGTCATTGTTACATGGAATATCATCGACCGCCTCTTGCTTTACAACCACGGAACAAGCATCCTGTTGCGACCGAGGACCATTCCCTGAAAGCCAAAAACAGAATACAGATAAAATGAGTACACTTAAGAGCCAGTGCCCATAATTATGGACCAAACAACGGCACAAGTCGAAAAATCGATTTTGCTCATTTTTTGCCCATAGATTGGCCCTAGCTAGTAAACAAACGGACCATAGTTAGTTTCTGCTAATGCAGCTTTTTTGGGGAGAAATTTGCGAAAAACGATTTTTTTCCGATTAGGCTCGAAATCTACTTCCGGTTTTGCTGAATTTTCCGAATATTTGATTGCTTCGCGCTCCGCAGAACAGCTACTTGAGAATCTTTCAATGGTCTTTACATTCAGCTCAGGTCTTCATGGTATGACTGAGCGAAAAATAAAATAAATCGAGGCTTCGTTTCAGCCTGAAACGAGATCGAACACGAACGGAAAATATTACGATGTGTTTCAAACGAATTATAGCACTAAAATATCGCCATATTTTTCTATGGGCTATAACTTTAAATGCCATAAAAACACTTTATACGGGTTAACTGTACACCCACCTGTTTGAAAATCAAAAAATATCTCTGGGCAAATGGTTTTAAGTCGCCCGCCTTGGCCTGTGCTTCTCATGAATTTTTCCCTGAACCGCCGTGAGAATGTAAACAATTGCGTGACTCTGGCGGTCACCCTGAATACATAATTCGTTTCCAACAAACCGCAGATGGCTATCTTAGAACATTTGGGTGAAAAAAGAAAAACATAATGGACCACTTTTAACTTTTATATTTTGAAAGTCATCGCTTTGGAAATTTCGTTAATTAAAAACGCCAATTAAAAGCAATTTACTCGGAGTTCGGGTGTTACTGCTATGTCGTTTTAGGCTGTCGTTCTTTCTCTGATCATTTTAATTACAAGAACGAGTTCTAGAAAGAAAATCGTTCTAAGTTCATTTGTTAAGCGTAATGAAAAGTTGATATTGTTGGTTTGTAGCCTTACGTGATCTGAAGGAACGCTACAGTGAGTAAATTTGTATTTGTTGATTTCGACGGATCGATTTTCGTTTAAACCTTTTTATTTGTGCCAGCACATTTAGTGCTTTTTCTCCTGCTAAAAAGTCGGAAAAAGAAAGTAAACAAATCCTAAAAGTCATAAATAAGAGGCATCGACAGTGCGAGTGTCTCGGTAAGCTGTTAATTTGAACAATTACTGTGCTGGACGGATTGCTTTCCTGGTTACCCACGTACTATACATAGTTCATTGTGCGCGAATGTTTCTGTTTCAAACAACTGAAATGCTCAGTGCTTTTTCCTTTTTTTCTTCAGTCTTAAAACTTAAGGTTAAAGTTAGGCTAAACCCTAAACTGTTTTGGCGGCCAACCTATTTTTGGCTAATTGCTTAATCAAATTATATATATATTTCATTGAAATTCGCTCCTCTGTGACCGACTTCCGCGAACAAAACAAGATGGATGTTCGCTGTTCATTTAAGACTACAATCCTAGTCAAAAGTGTTGGGACAGTTACGGCAGATGACTTCACAGGCAGCCTCTCTTAAGACCAAAACCGCGCAAGCCCGCCTACCCCCTCCCCCTGTCAATGTTGATAAAAATCTTGAAGAAAAAAAATCCTTGACAATAGCCTCAGAATAGCCTCGTTTCAAGAGTTGTTCGCCTCCTAGAACAGTATTCTCGAACTAAAGAGACGATAAGATAGATATTCACGTCTTATTCCAATAATAGCGATTTTTCAGCAATCGCGTTTGGTTCCAACACAACTGTCTAACCACTTTCTATTGTCCCTTTTTCCTTTTTTCCCACATCCAATCTAGTCTTCAGAATAGCTTCATTTTCATGCAACATTGCTAGGGGAGAGGGGGGGTCAATTGTACTTGCTTCCATTCATCTTTTGTTCTAAAACGTTAAGGACGTAGTTGAAATTGTGGGTTTCAGCGCGCAAAAATGGGAGGTGTCCCAACAACTTATGGCCAGGATTGCAGGTTTACACTAGAGGAAATTGTTCCGGATTCGTGATGAATCCAGAATGTTTTAGTGCCGGATTGATTTTGCCATTTACACAAAAGTGGACGAAACCGAAATAAAAACCCCCCGGTTTGGTCGTGTCTCCGGAGATTTTGAATCCGGAATTTAAAGTGGGAACTTTGAATCCGAAAACTTTTGAATCCGGAGAGTTTTGTCGTGTGAACGATTTTCTCTCGAATCCAGATATTTTTCCGCCTGTGATCTTTTGAGTTTGCGGTGGAACGAAAATGGCGGATTACATGATCCAGTCGTAGTCGAGTCGTAGGCGCATTGATGGCCATTTGATGGCGGTCGCTGGGTGATTACCTCGTGCTGTTTCAGGTGTAGGTAATCACTTTTATAATGGGTAATGCCATACTCCTCAGAAACCGTGCCCAATTTATACTTTACTGCGCAGATGACGACGATGGCACGATCGAAAACCTCGACAGTTTTCGACCCTAAACCCTAAGTAAATACCTGGAGGAACCTGGCATGATGGACAACAGTACCGTGGTCAGCGAGTTGAAAGAAAACTTCAGACTGTCTCAACCTAGCCATAGCCTTATTTTCGGAGGCATTTTGTTTCTCGTTGTCGAGGCAACAAACTGCTTGTTAACCATTCCATCATGAATGTTCCCGGAGTTATCGTCGTGTATAAACGATTAAGAATCCGAATATCCTTTCACTGTAAACCCCTACTAATCCGAATACTCTAAAATTGATGAATTCGGGAACTCCTTTATTGTAAACCTAGTCCTAGATCGACCACTGTAATGTTTATTTGTCTACCAGTGTTTTGATCTGCAAATTTCAGTTAATTGATCAAACAACCAAAGTAGAAAAGATGGATTTTTTTCCCAGTATGATTGAAACTTAAACGCAATTTCTTCCTCGGCTAATTCAATTCAAGAAAATCCGGGTTTTCTAGCTGAGTTTGAGCATATTGTGTAGGTACAAATTTTCTACACAGCTAGAAGAGCTGAGATGCCGTCACGCAGTTAGTAGTCTATAGAAATTATGGTATTTCCACTTGACTTTATTTGTCAGTCAATGATTCAGTTGCCATAAATCATAGAGGATTGGTTAAGTGTATCTCTGAAACTGCTACTGTGTTGTAAGTTATCAGTGAAATCAATAAAATAAACAAGTGTTAAAATCATTTCCCGGAGTACTGTAGTAACGTTCTTTATCATGGATGTCGTGGGTGTCGCAATGCAAATGAAAAAACATATATATTTATACTAAGTTAAACAAAAAAAACAAAAACAAAAAACAACAAAAAAAACATTTTCCATTATTTTATCCACACAACGTTTCAAAAATTGCTTTCATCGGATTGCTGGAAACGAATATTTTACTCGAGAGTGGCTATCCGCGTCACGCAATTGCTTACATTCCAACGGCGGATTTTGGGCAAAATCTATGAGAAACACAGGCCAAGGCGGGCGACTTGAAACCATTTGCCCAGAGATATTTTTTGATATCCTAACAGGTGGGTGTATATTTAACCCGTAGAAAGTGTTTTTATGGTATTTAGAGTTATAGCCCATAGAAAAATATGGCGATGTTTTTAAGCAATAATTCTCTTGCGACATACTGTAAAATTTTGTGCTTCAGTTTTACCTCTTTTCGGGCTCAAAACTAACTTTGATTTATTTTATTTTTCGCTCAGTCATACTACCAAGACCTGAACTGAATACAAAATCCATTGAAAGATTCTCAAGTAGTTGTTCTGCGGAGCGCGAAGCAATCAAATATTCGGAAAATTCAGCAAAACCGGAGGTAGATTTTGAGCCCAGTCGGGTCGAAATCGTTTTTGACGTATTTCTACCAAAGAAAGCTGTATTAGCAGAAACTAACTATGGTCCGTTTCTATTCTTACTAGGACCTATCTATGGACAAAATACAAGCGAAATCAATTTTTCGACCTGTGCCATTGATAGGCGACTTAGGTCCATTTTTATAGGCATTCACTCTTAAAACGCCTTAAACAGAACTGAATTGTGTTTAATTTAGTAAAACCAAAACACCGGAAGTTTTCGTATCTCTGGTTTTCCGAAAGCTGTCGCGTTGGGCGCGTTCTATTTTTCTTTCGCAGCGAACACAACACTGACCATCTAACATGGCGGCTCCGACTTTTTCTTTTTTGGACGTGTTTACGGGAAACCCTCATGTCATCCCAAATGATGTAATGCCTCACACATGTCCCAAAGCATGGAGTTTTCTCCATGACACTGCGGAGGCAACAAATGTTTTAAGTGACATGAAACAAAATCGGCAATAATATATGTCTCTCGAAAACCTATGTTAACTCAGCTAAACTCAATTGTTTGTTCAGTTTTCCTTTTGTTTCGATGACAGCTCTGTAAATTGGGCGTCCCTTAGCAGGTTCATTTCCACTCTTCTGCTTACTTGTGTCATCGTGGTTTCTGTTGTTACCGACAGGTTCGTTAGATTCGATTGGTTTTTCACTTACTTTCGAGGATTCTAAAGGCTAAAGAAAGTTCAATGGTCGGCTCAGCAACTTTTCGGAGGCTATTCGGACTGTAGTTGATCGTACCTCATCATCTTGTAAAAAAGTCTTCAATCATCCCTAACAACAACAATCTTTATTTGTACTCTCTCACACTATAATACTAATTGTACCAAAATATCGATGATTAACTTTCAGGTTCCTCTTGGTGAACTTTCTTCCAGAAGCACGACGTCTTCCTTTTTGGGTTGAGCTTTCGATCGAACTCTTGGAGCTTTCAAGTGTATTTTCGTTCTTTCACGCAGACTCGGCACATATATATTCATCAAGCCACAGTTTCCAAAACGCGTTGACATGTTTCTGGCCTTTCTTTCCTGTTGGTCTTCTGATGCAAGGTATGGTACACCGGTTTTTGGGTGTATACTAATGAATTCACCAGGGGTTAATGCGAATCTAGAATTCAAATGGGCTTCCACGTACACTAATGGTCGCGAATTTACAACAGCTTAGACTTCTGTAAGGATGGTTTCCAACTGGACAATGTTAAACAGATCTTGCCAATACTTTTTCGGAGAGCAAGCGTTACAATTCCCACAAGCCGTTCATAAAAACTTCCATCCAGGGGGCCATTTCAACGATAATGCTCCATTTGATTCCTTTATTGGCTAGATAAGTTTGCACGTCAGGGCTAATGGTGGTAAATATCCATGCTTCATCAACATTGGACTTTGCTAGCATGAATTGTGAAACACTGTCAGTTATAATCTGTTTCGGCTTGCCACGCCTGTTGATAAATCTTCTTAGGCACAAAAGGAATTGCTCTGCAGACATGTCATTGATGAGTTCTAAATGGACGGCTCTGAATACTAAGCAGGTAAATAGACAGACCCACACCTCGTTCACTTTCACATTCAAGGGTCCCAGACAGTCAAGGCCTGTATATGTAAAGAGAGAAGACTCTTCTATTTTTGAGGGTGGGTATGGAGCCATCTGGGGGCATTCTGTATGGACCCCCTTGATGTCCTCTGCATTTACATCGACAGTTCAGAAGACCTTGTCTGACTGTTGGTCTTTCCTGTGTATCCAGAATTCTCTTCTGATAGTTGCATGACAACGTTTGTGATACTCCACCATGCATCAACTGAAGGCTGTTGATGGCCAAGTTAATAAAGCCTTGGTTGTTCGGTAGAAGCTTTGGGAAGGGGGTAGTTTCTGGAAGATTTTCTCTGATCACCCTGCCATGGCAATGGGGGATTCCACTTTCTATCTTAGCAAGTCTAAGTTGATTCTTCAGATTGTTTGTTGTATTGCTCTTGATTGCATTAATCTCTGATGTAAAGCTGCTTTTCTCGGGACACGTCTTTTTCACATCATCTTTGCTTGGTTTATTTCTTCGGCTTTAAGTTCTTCTTTTTCGGTGCTCTTCTTCTCCGAAGTTTTGGAATTAATTGTAAAAACCGTGCCGTCACTATAATTTTTGATCTTTGGGAGGTTTTGTAACAGATACCAATGCGTCAGTGGTAGCTTTGCCTTCACTGACGTCCTGAGTTATGGGCCGCAGGCTTCCAATAGTATGCTAACTGTCATCTTTGGTTGTATAATGTCGCTCAGTATTTTCCCGGTTTGTTATGTATCTGTGCGACTTATGTCTTGAAAGCTTTACCGTCCATTCTTGATCATCCTTCTTTTGGTCAGTCCACTATCACATCTTTAGGTAGCCTTGTCATGACCAGGGTTACGAGCATTTTTGTGTCTACATCCTTCCCTAGGGCTTGTAATGATGTGAGGTGTCATAGCTGGTACGAAAGGCTAATGTATATAGCTTGAGGAGGCAGGTAAATCCATGCGACTAGTGTGTGATGAACAATGAGGATAATCTCATAATCCAAAGCATTTTTGCAATAGTCTGATTACTTCCTGATAGTTACCATTTGTCAAGGTTAACCCTGAGATTACTTCTACTGCTTCTCCTTCAAATTTAGCTCGAAGGTAATTCATATTCTCTACTGGGCTCGGTGATTCATTGGAGGTACTGCTGAATCAAAAGAATCCCAGAATTCCAGCCACTTCAATAGCTCCCCACTAAATTTGCTGAAATCGAGCTTTGGCAATTTTACAGTGTTAAGTTTCGTACCGGGTTTTGCTGTTGCTGCGTGAAGTGTTTTCTTCCGTTTGTCCTTCTTAAGCCTCTCTACTTCAATTTGTAACTTTCCGTGTTCAATCTGGGTCTTTTGTTTCTCGATTTTCAACATCTACTCCTTCAATTCAGGTCAATATTTACTTTCACAATTCCTCGTCTGACCTTGAATTCCATTCTGTCCTCGATCATTTCCATTCTCGACGAAAGTTCCACAGCAAGTTGTGCGGCTTCTAACACAAGATCATTGTAATCCTCATTATCTTCCATCACAAAAAAAAAAAAAAAAAAAAAAAATTATCTTCCATCACTTTTTCGTACTCCCTTTCTCCGGAGGTTTTAGCGGCGTCTTCAAGTTGAGTTCGGAGACCTTGATAACACTTAAATGCTGTGGCAGCGGATCTCGTTTCTCACGTGTTTCATCTAGGAGTTGCTCAAGATCTCCATTGATAGGTCGCTGTTTGATTTCTTTTGCTGCCTCAATGTTGAGCCACATGTGTTTTCCTTGGCCCGATCAGTCTTTTAATCGCGCCCAAGTCTGCTACCATCTCTTCGTAGGTTTCGGCTAGGCTTCTGGGTAACTCGGCTAATTCGCTGCTGATGTTGTTGTCCACGACTGCGAGGAAAAAATAATTCGACTGACGTTGATGTGAACGGCTTTCAAACGAACGGTATCGCTTTCTTTCTGTCTTTTGATCTCTATTTCTCCTTCATTCCGCTCGCTCTGCTACCACGTCGGCGTTTGGGCGAGCTTTATTTTTATTACACACTGACAACAACATAGCCCGTGTACATCCGTCCCCTAGCGCACGCGACAATACCGGAAGGAATTATTGTTAGAGAACGTTTATCGACAGTTGATCAAAGCTGGCGGTGTTTCAGCCAGATTAAAGGAAAAACAATGAATATTTATACATGTATATTGTCTTTTTGTCTCGAGTTTCTTTTGCCTTTCCGCTGAAACACCGCCTTGAACTTTGATCAAGAAACACACAACCAGATCCAGGCCCCCTTGTAATCGCGCACGGTAAGAAAACCGTTGATAGAGGCTAAGGCTTCAGTTGATGTTGGAGCATCCTCCAAATCCTTAATGTAGCCTTTTGTGAGTGCATTTTGAAACTCAAGCAAGTAAAGGTTAATATTGCTCTTGAAATGTGACTACTAAAGAGCCGTAAAAGGCCTATTAAGATCTAATTATATGTCATGATCTCAAGAGGTTCTGCTGACTTGTGCGCAGTGTTGTTGAGCGATATCTCAGTTCGAGGAGTCGTCTACAGGTTCAAGTCTCCTAAAAGACGTCGTCACAAGAGAATCGCAAGCTAAGATGAAGTGAAAGAATTGGTTCTCCTAATACAAGGGGACTTTTTTTTTCTTACAATCAGCTAGATATTTCACCCCCTGTATTGTCCCTCAGGGATAATTAATATGATTCGTTACCTCTTCGCTTCTTTAATTTTAGCAAATTGCTACTATGATAAGGCATTCAATAGTGGTTGGATTCTAAATATAATGGACAAAATTTCAAATCACGTATTGCCAACTTCAACCCCTGTGTCACTTGGCTCTCGATGAAACGACGATATTTTTCAAAAGCACTGTGGTTTCCAAGGCAACTCGATCAGTTCTTCGTGACTTCAGCGGGTTAGAATTTTAGTACGTTTACTAGCATTTTCTTTTTGTCTTTTTGCGCACTGCACGGTTGAATTGAGTCAAATTGGAAAGTAAAGATCAAGAGAAATTCTTGCTGAAAATAATGATGAAAAGGACTTAGATGCTGCAGGCTGAAATGGTTATGTCTAACGTCAAGGGTTAAAAATAAGACTTTCACAATACTGTGGATTCCTGGGAGAATAAACCAACACGTAGGAAAGTTAAAGTGTCTTAGATCTTCTCAAAGATGAAGGTCTTGCCGCTTGCATCTAGAAGCTCCGGAGTCGTTACCTGAAGAAATAACTTTCCCTAAGGAATATTATCAAGAGGGAACGTTTGAGAGGAGGAAAGCTTTGATCTGTGAGCAAGTTTAGGTTCGCGTGATTTTTAGATAACAAACAAGGCCGAAGGACAGCCCGTTGCATACCATACAAAGGAGAAGCTATATTTTAACCCAACACGCAATAAAACATTGAAGTACTCCGTATTTTATCCACGAGGAAAATTAACTACTAAGGAATATTGTCTAACTTGGACAAAATTGGCGTGAAAAATGGGAGAGATTTTGGAAGACTAAATATTATGTCCTTGGGGCTAAAAGTAAGCAGTAAGATCGGAGTTGTCGTGAAAATTGATATTATTCCGCCCGCTTTTGTTAAAAAACCTAGAAATTAGTTATTAAGCTTGAAAACGCTGCAATTAAGGCACAGAGGCGTTATGCAAAGAAAAGACTCAGCTGGTGCTTTATATACATATTAAATCTTATAACGGAGTCAAAGCCGACGCGCTCGCCCGCAAGCGTCGATTTATTTTGTCAAACTTACGAGAGGGAATCAAGGTTAAAGATAGAAAACCAAACCTGTATTCAAACGAGATCTGATATTATTTAATGGCAGTCATCCGCCTCCTGAACGACAACATCGAGGAACTAAAGCAAGGAAACTAAATTTTACAAAACGTACAAAGTGTACATTAAAATGTTATGTACGAAACATGGCACGACAACTTTGACCAAAAGGGTTTTGCCTTAAAAGAGCTTACGATCAAACTATCTACTGTATTGTTACAAGAATTACGAATTTAGTACAAGCACTTGCTAATAAAAAGTATTCCGTTTCGCCTATTGCTCTTAATGTACTTGTTCTTAAGCTCTTGCCTGTGGTCGATTACATTTTGGCATTATGGTCTTACAATACACTGCATCATACAGAACGAGAAGCCCACCGTTTAAGCAGGAAGACAAAGTTTGAATGGCATATATTTAGAGCCCAACTAAAAATCTACTCGCACTGTGTGCCCGACACAATTTGGAAAAGAATCCCTCATCACAACAACTTGAATGCATATATTTGCTTATTCTCTAACGTGGTGTCTGATTAGGAATTTAGGACACAGGAAAAATATTCAAGACCACACAAGCGCGCGTGAATTATGCTCTCCGTCTCCGCGAAGAGTTTGCATATGTGCGCATGTAATCAATTTGCCGGGGTGATTGAGAGATATTCGTTTTTGTTTCCGGCCACCAGTGTTCGCTCTTAAGAGGGGCGACTGTAGGCTGGACTGTAATCATGTTGAAGTTTAGCAGCTGAAGGGAGGAAACGTTTTATTTCCGTTAAACAGCTGAGACGAGTATGGCTACATGATCTAAACAAACGCCCACGGTTTGTAATGAAATACAATTAAGGTATTGCAGAAAACTTCTTGTGGCGTTAATCTTTCTGGTACGGCAATTTCGTAAATTGTCGTGAAACTTTGCTCTCTCTATTATCAACTTGGACTGCCTCACCAAATCGCGAGTTTCAGAACTGTGGTTTGTCGATGGAAACGTAAGTTCGCCGCTAACTATTTGGGCTTTTGTCAGTGGCTTATCTTCAATAACAAACGTTACAACAAAAGAACAACGCTTTATCGTTTCTAGCTCGAACATTTCCAACGAGTGTTCTTGAGTTCAGCTATCTTTCACGTTATTTTAGGGCCAGTAGATTTAACCTACGTAGCCTATGAAAAGGCTGTGAATGACGTGGCGAGAACACGAAATGAATATCAAGTATCTATAGGGTTTTGAATTTAGCAACTTTAAGTTGCTATGTGTGTGAGCTGATGTTTTGTAGCAAAGGTGCATTGATTGGACTAAAGCAAAGTCATTTAGAGCTGTCCAAGGTAAAATATTAATGACGATTCTTCGTTGACAATTTGTCTGTTGTATGAAGCGTGACGGTCTCGATCGCCTGGAGTGAAAAATTCAGCCGTCAGTGCAGGTTGTGACAACCTCGACATAAAGACATTCATTACGACTGACAAATATTAACCCTCAACTTTACTCTGGAGGTTGCTTACCTTCTTTACCGCCATTTTCTTACGCATAAACATTGTACAGTCAAATACTTTTCAAATTACTCTCGAAGAGAAAAATAGAGTTTGTTTTATTTTGCATGTTAGAAAGGCTGTGCCCGTACATGCCGTAAGTGTTCTCGGAATTTCCACGCAAAAAATGCAGTTTTCTTCACTGCGTTGTATTTGTGCTATCCATTTTTTGGAGAGTGATTTGATTTCTGTGGATGGAATGTGCATATGCGATAACCGAAGCAGAGGTGTTTTCATGGCACAGCGAAACGCCCGAGGCTGCATCACCTCGCGTGGTATCAATAATTTTTAAGCTGGTCTGCCTTGTCAAGCTGCAATTTGACAGCATATTGTGAAACAGTTTTGACTGTTGGTGAATGAAAGTAATTCAACTGACAGACAGTTTTAACGCAACAGTTTCCTGGTATCAATGTTCAGAGTGACAGGGTCATTAGCGACGATTTAAATGTATTGGTTCTAAACAGACCTAGCGAAAGGCAAGCGAATTTCTTGCATGACATTCTCTTCTATAATGAGTTGTTTAAATACAGTAGTTAGCAGTCGGTCCTTACCTTGGGCAGAGTCTTGAAAGATCATCTGCTGTCTAGCGTGGTGGAAGTAATCAACACTTGCCAGTCTTCCGTTTTGCTGCGGGGAATCCAAGCTAAGACTGCCATGATTCTCTGAACAATACGTGGAGGGCAAGTCTCTCTCCGTCTTAATTTTAATAAGCACGTTGTCTTGGAAAGCAATTTGCGAAGCCATTGCTTCTATTTTCCTGCAAAGAAATTCTCAGCACAGCTGAGGGTGAAAGGAGATTGTTACTAGAGTTTTACGCAGTGTTCTTTGTCCACGCGGGACGTTTTCAGACCGTTTTGACAAAAGCGCTATTGAAAGTGATCTATTGTTTCACTCCCTTTTATTCAAATTTTGAGATGTCAGAAATAACAAGATGCGTATTGTGTCAGTCAGGCCTGATTATGTTAAGTTAGCCGGCAGCCCTTGTTTCAAAAGCCAGTCTGCATACTTAACCCCCCAGGAGACGAGTAATATATGTACCACGCTCACCGTGTCTCTATAGCCTCGGGGAATAAATTGATATTCAGAACGTTGTATTCGGCTGTCTGCCTATTTGAAGCAGTTAGCCTCGAAAAGGGCTCGCGTAATTTACGCGGGCTTAATAGCTGTCCCTGAGCGCGCAACACCCTGGCCAGGTAAAACTACCTCATATTTGGAGATGCCTTAAAGAAACACAGAAATGAAGTCGTAAAGCTAAGTCAGCAATATTAAACTACAACACACACATTCAGCGGGCTATAAAGCCATATCTCACTAAACTGGTGAAGCTTGAGGCCGTCCAGACACATCCGATTGAGCAGCAATTCAAAACAGTATACCCGAAACAATGCCTTTTCTACGCACGTACAATTTTGGCAGAAGCGACGAGCCATGTTACCTCGGCCTTCAGTTTTTTCGACATTCTTGAAAAGAATGATAACAAATTATGATTCAGTAACAGATTTGAATGGTTGGTATTTTTATAAGCGCGTTCCTTAAAAATACAGATAGAATTTGGTCGCTTGCACTGTCAAGCTCTGATCGAAATTAGCAACATAGTTCCTAGCAAGAATTTTCTAAAATATATACATTACATTGCGTTTTATTCAAATTAAAGCTATCTTTTATGATCTATATCCGTCGCGTCCGCTTCCGATTTTGTAGGTGCCCTCCTGAAAAAGAATTTTGAAACGTTTTAAAACTTGTGACGTACCGTGTCAAATGATTTCAAACGATCATGACTTCGTTCGAAAATCAGTAAAACGTCAACGAAAAGTTCAGGAAAGTTCTGTGTTTCAATTCATGTCATTGCATTATTAGTTGTCATTAACAGTGTGCTTTTATTTAAAACTTGCCTGGGGCTATTTTAAAACATTGAACAAACCTGCCGCTCACCAAACCGTTATACATGACAGAACAGCACCAGTTGAGTCTGAGAAACTAAAAATAATATGTTTTCCAGTTTTCGCTACGTGAAACGTTTCTTGCGGTTACTACACAAACACCACGTGAAGTGTGTTTTTTGCAGCGTGAGGCGAGAGGCAAGCATAACATCATTCAGGGCTGTGTTAAATTAAGTACGCCTTGGGGCAAAGATCTTTTTTAGAAACCTATTGACATCAAAACACGAGCTCTCTTAAGAAATCAATGGGACTCACGCCAGTGTGGCGTCAGAAACTAAATTTGGTGTCATCGAACAAGAAGGAATTTCTTTAATAGTTCAATTAAACCTCGACCACGTTTTGTATCTGACTATCTGTCGTGATTGTCGATGGTTCAGCGTGTTTCGTTGAGAAGTCGTTTTGAGAAGAAATTAAATGTGCCCCAAATTCAGTCCTTCAATAGCAAAACAGCAAAATCTCCATTGCTCTCTTGAGATAACTCTGCGCAAATATGTGCTAAGAAAAGCCGTTTTGAAGGACCTCCGATGTGGAAGTTTAGTATCCTCTCAAACCTTTTGGTCGGAGAACTCGTTTCCAGGTCTTTCTGGAGTGTGACGAGTGACGCAAACCGAGAGGCAACTGGGGAGTAAAAAAACAAAGGTGGGGGTTCACCCAAAAACACACCATTTTTTCAAACTTTTCTCTTGGTAAGATTTAATTCCAAACCATGACAAAGTATACAACTTTAGAAAGCTTAAAGACTAAAGATTATGAACAAAATATTTTAATACCCTAGAACTGTATCGTAACCTGACACCGGCTGATTAAATCTGCCACCTGCTGGGAAATACTAGGGCGTACTTGAGAAAAGATAACTCCTACAAGAATTGATCAAAATGAATAATACAAGTGAATATATGAAAGTTCATATATTTGAACTGCGGAGGATATAAAGATATGATTGATCATCGCAGTTATGCACACAGCTTAAGCAGCTGTGAAATTAAAGCCTGAAAAAAATTCAGGGCTGAACGGGATCCCGTTGAGACCTACTTTTTTTTTTTTTCAGGCTTTAATTTCACAACTGCTTAAGTTATGTGCATAACTACGATGATCAATCTTATCTTCATAAAATGAATGTTTACATTTTTTGAACGAGGACAAATATAGAGATTTTTGAAAAGTTAGAAACATATGAAACGGCGACCAGTTAAATCTTGTAGAGAAAATCAAGCGTACGTTTCAATACATAACTTCGAGCAAATGTACCGAATGGAAAGGTTCTCGGCTTAAAACACAAAACTTACTCAGAACAACAAATCCTGAAATTTCAGCTCAATTGAACAAATCCTTCGCAAAATATCTTGTTTTGAGAAAACGAACTTTGAACTTTCGGTAACAGAAATTCTCAAAATAAAGCATCAAGACCTTAAGATTCAAATTCCGATAAAAACGAATTTTTTTTAGAGAAAAAATAATTATTATTATTATTTTATTATTATCATTATCATTATCGTTATCGTTATCGTTATCGTTATCGTTATCGTTATCATTTTTATGTGCCATTTCGAGGAGCAGTGGTCGAGTAATACAGTGGCCTGTCCATCCATTTGGTTTTGATATGTAGATGACACTTTCTCCTTGTTTGACAATGAGGACAAAGCTACAAGTTTTCTACATTACGTCAACAACAGGCATCCCAATATCAAATTTACTATAGAACTCGAAGAAAACCAAGAGATCCCATTCTTAAATGTCCTCATCAAACGCCATCAAAATGCCTTTTCTACAACAGTACACCGAAAAAAGACCTTCACAGGTCTTTACACCAAGTGGGATTCTTTCACACCAAGAAAGTACAAAATCAGTCTGATACGCACCCTCACTTATCGCTGTTTTCGCATCTGTTCAACATTTTCTTCATTACAGGCTGCTCTCTCTGATCTCAAGAAAACACTGCTTCTAAATGGTTACCCGAAAGGCATAATTTCCTTCAATATGAATGGTGTCATAAACAAGCATAGGAACAGACCTTCCGAAACTGTTACCACGGTTCCCAAGAGAGATGTAATCCTTGTGCTTCCTTATTCAGGTTTCCGAAGCGAAGTTTTTAAACGCCGTCTTAAATCTTGTGTTAATAGAGTTTTTGGTTTTGTCAATCTTAGGTTGATTTTTCAGAACACTTGCCGAGTTAAGTCCTTTTTTCCTTACAAAGATCGTTTAAATCGCTCGCAAAAATCTAAAGTCGTATACAAAGCCAGCTGCTGGGATTGTGACGCTTTCTATATCGGCAAAACAAAGCGACGACTGCATGACAGAAAGGTCGAGCATTTTAAAGCCCTTGCGCAAGTGGGTCACGCTTCCGCTGTTGCTGATCACGCAATCTCCACCGGCCATAACATCAAATGGGACCATTTCGAGGTCTTAGCTAGTGGACAATGTGATTTACATTGTAAAATAAAAGAAACCTTGTTTACACGTGACTTGAAACCAACACTTAATGACAATGCTAGCAGTGAAAAGCTGTCACTTTATTAGCTATCACCTTTTGTTTTCGTTATTGTTTAGTTAGTTATCAGTACCTCGCTTTGTATTTTTAAGTTTTAAATCTTTCGTTTTTTTTGTAACCGCCACTTCTGAAGATGCGTGCTGTAGCATGCGAAACATCAAGAAAATTTTAGATTGTTGTTCCAAACCATGCGTAGTTCATGTGTTATGTTTCTTGCCGCTGTTTGCATTTTATTTCTTGTTTAATTGAAATGGCCAAAGAACAAGAGTGTTTATGATATTATTATTATGATACTACTATGATTATTATTATGTTTAATAAAATTATTATTATTACATTTATTAAAATTATTATTATCATTATCATTATCAATATCGTCATCGTCATTGTCATCGTTATTATTATTACTATTATTATTATTATTATTATTATTATTTCCAAAAGGTCTAGATAGCAGCAGACACGTAAAGATTTTAAGGAAAACGACCAATTTTTTAAGTTTAAAAGACATGTTTCGACAGAACTTCTGTCATCTTCAGTTGAATGAATGATTACAAAGCAAGTTGAATAATAAGTAGGCAAAAATGCTAATTAAGACAAATAGTAACAACAGAACGTGAAAAGGTGTAAATTAAAAGGATAATTTTAGATTTACATGGTGTAATTGCTGATTGAGGGGCCCTTATTCGAGAGAGGGAGGAGCTAATTCAAGGGTTTACGGTATTTCCATCGAGGTTTTCTTGCTAGATGTTTAATAAATTGTGTTTGATTGGTTGAATTTTTCTTCCCTTATCCCTTCACTACCCCCTCCCCCACCCCTGCATGTAGATGGACAAGGTCCCGTAACCACACCCTGCAGAGCGTTAAGTATGTTTAAATTCATGTGATGTGTCTGCTGGCTGGCAACATTTTTAAAGTAAATTTACTTGGAAGCTAGCAGAAGTCGGAAAGTTGAGACGTTTCTGCTCGGACAGACAAAGGAACAAAATATAAATTTAAGAGCAACTAGAAAAATGTTTTCACTCTACGATGGTCACAAATGATTTTTGACAAATTAGCTCAAGCATGGTGTACCTGCACCCCAGTCAGTCGGAGTACGCTCGTCATGACGGAATCCTATCCTAATGTCGACCTTCCTGATACTCTGCCTCTCATTGGAATGAAATGGAAAAGCTGGCTATTCTATTTATTGGCGTAAGTTTGCTCAAATTCGACGACCAGACTACATCTGCCGCCGGCGCCATCCCCGAAAAATAATCCCTCTAAATAAAAGGACTCCCGTCCACCTGCCCGAATACACCCGAAGCAATACCTCTTCGGGAACAGGAACCTCCGCGTGTCAATTCTTTAGGTCTAGAATTACAGCTTAGATCGATATCTCATTTTGTTTTTTTAGATCTCATGTTTTCACCGACTATGGAAAATGTTCTCATCAAGGAGTGAAGAGTTTTGATGAAAATCCTTGCAATGAATGAAATGCGCCCAAGAAAAAGCAAATATTATCGCCTGTTTTTAATCATTTCGAAAAGGCATACAGTTCAAATCAAAATGAACGAACAAGTTTCATAGCGCGTTATTTTACGCTTGCATACCTTAGATTTAGTCTACCGATGACGCGCAAATTTTCTGCGAAAACTTAAGTTCGTCTGAGGTGTCACGCATCGGTATCCTGGCATAAGAGTCGTTTAGTAACGAATACATGTGTGGATTCGAAAAAACATAGCCACAGAATTTAACTTGTCACTGATAATTTTGTTACAATTCTGTCCTAGAGCTAAGTTTCCACAAGGCTTATCGTAGCTCAATTAAAAGGAAACAACTCTCCGTTTAAGACATCTCAGGACCGCTTCATGTACGATAATGGACGAAGCTTGCTAGCAAATCGTTAAACTTGCACCTTCATTGGACTTAATGATGTCGTCGGCAGACTTCCTTTAGACAGCAGTTATAGAACGTTAATCGGTCAGCTCCTTCTCAGAGTCACCGCGCGAACTGAAATTCAGACAAGTGTAGTAGGCTAGGCTCACGCTGTCACGACATTTCTACCTCGCTTGCAGCTACCCAAAAAGCAAGATGGGAAAAATGTTCTTCCTATACTATCTGCTTAATTAGTAGAAATAAAAAAAAAAAAAAACAGGAAAACTTTCCATCACCTCACTTGTCATGCTACAGTGAAGACCGCAGGTGTTTTCCATTATGCCAAAGATTCCTGAAATTTCGGTTCGATATCAAATGGAAAGGTTCATTTTGGTTTCTTCCGACCGGAATATTCGGGATCACCTCTGGAGGTGGTCCACTTATTTCGGTCGGACCGGTCCGACGGAAATTTGCCTTTCCGTTGTTGACAAACCGGTTCACTGCCCTGCTCAGTCTCTTCACTTATGTAGGGAATTCGGAAAAGGAATAAAAAATGGTAAGAGTCCGATTCCTCTTGGTTGGCCCGGTGTGATCGGAAAATGTCGTTCCATTTTCCTCGAGTATTGGCACATGGAAGCACCCCGTACGTAATAAATACCATATTAGGACATTATGCCCGTTTTTGGATTTTTTGGCGGGAATCTTTTGAGCCTCGCAAAAAGAGACTCGCGACTCGCGGCTCGAGGCTCGGGCTCGCGGGCTCGCAAAATAGCCTCCCCCGAACTGTAGGACGCGCAGTTGACAAGTTGTTGTAGCGCTAAATAATAATGATAATAATAAATAGATAACAACAAGAAGTTCTCTACATCTCATGCTAAGTGAGCTCTACAAGCTGCTGCCATTAGGAAAGCCCCCCCCCCCCTCCCTTAAAAAGAAAAAAACAAACAAACAAACAAACCAAAAAAACGGACATTTATATTCTAAACGAGGGTAAGAACTCGCCGAGTTTCAGCGTTAGGGGGACCTGAAGGTCAGTAGAGGTAACGCTAGAAAGAGCCAACTTGTGGTTGCTGGATTTCGGCCTGTCCGTCGCTAGGAAATGCCGACTACTAACTTAACGTTTACGTAGTCCTAACCCTCAACTTCTCGCTGAAGACTGCTTTAAAAATATTCAGTGAAACGCAAAAAGCGCGTAATCGCAATCGACATAATTTATGATGACTAACTCCTCTCCTTACCTGCTTATTCAACTGTCGATGTTCTCACTCGCTCGGTGCCAGTTGTATATATAGAACTCAACGAGTCAGCCTCTCACAACTGAAAACATAGACTAAACGTGAACTGGCAGCGATAAATGTCTTGCCATTTTGCCAGTGTTTTTCACGAATATATAATAAACGGTACGTTGTTCGCAGTGAAGACCGGAAGGATGTCCTTAGGACAAAAAGCCAGGGGGGCAACCTTTTCGGGAGTAATTTATGTTTCGAGAGCTTTCAGCTGCCTTGTTTTGCCCTGGGGGATCAATAGCAATGTCTCATAGAATTGAAGCCTCGGGTGTTTTTGGAAATGTGTTGTCAGTTCGAGCACCTGATAAACATTTCGTTTTCAGACAGAGATGTTTTTGAAGCATGAAAACGGGCAGGAATTTACAATTATATAGTAAAATCCTTTTTCAAGTCTGTGTACATTTTCCGGGAATATCACGAATGAGACTAACATTTAGAAAAGAGATCAATATTGAAATGCCTAAGGGAAATTTATAGTTAAAATGAACTAAATGATCGTGACAATACATTATTGTGTTATCGGAAAGGGATATCAACACCGCCAAAGACAAATATGGGTTCAGTAATGCTTCTGTAGCAAACTTTTCTCGAGGATATTATCTTTTTTCAAAACGGAGTAAGCATGGCGCCTATTACGTACATTCTGATATCGAATAAATTTCCATAAAATATAGTTTCTGACATAATTGATCAGTACTGCTGAAAACAAGGCAAGATATGTTATCGATCAATTCCAGGGTTGTAAATTTGCCACGAAGCGTAGGGGCAGTCTGGATTTTTCTACAAATTACTGTAACTCAGGGAAGTCAGGGGCTACAAAATCCAACCACTTCAGTTTAAAACCGGAATGTACCCCCGGATACGTTGTTCAACTTAATTTTATGTAGAGAACGTTAGTTGCTCAGTTTTGGTACAGCTACTCCTGAGCTAGTCTAATATCACATACATTAAACGCTTGTGAAATATTTAGGCAAGGCGTGAAAACGTTTTTTGGGAAAAGTTTAGCTAGAATCGTGGACATCAGACCTTTTTAATTTCACGATTTGTAACTACCCAAACATTTCAGAGCTTCGCCTGTTTCTTAATTAATCCAGTCAAACCATGGTGATTTGTGTTCCTAGAAATAGCTTTTCGTATTGCTTAAATGCAGACGTCTCTTATTGTACGTTAGTAAACTCTCTGAAGAAGTCTACGAAATTACGTTTAACGAAACGAGCCGTCAGAGAAAAAATAAGTTATACTACCTAAGTTCGTAGAGTGCCAATGACTAGTTTCGCTTTTTTTAAATGCTTTTCAAGTTCACAATAAAGTTGACAGTTAGTTGTGGTAATACACAATAATAATAATAATAATAATAATAATAATAATAATAATAATAATGGTCATGGTCATGGTCATGGTCATGGTCATGGTCATGATCATGATCATGATAATAATAATAATCGTGGCAAGTGTTACGCAGCTTGTTCCGTCTCGGCCAAGGGACTCACCAGAGACCTTTCTGCTTGGCAAACTCTTTGGGCATCGCGCCCAAAGTCGCGTTCGCTAATAAAATGATGACAGCAATCTCGCCTTTTATCGCATAAGGATTCCCGACCGCACAAATCGCGAGTGAAAAGTGGCAATAAAGTTGACAGTTACTTGTGATAATACATTGCTCGTGGCTAATCTTACGCAGCTCGTTTCGTCCCGGCCAAGGGACTCATCAGAGACCTTTCCGCTTGGCTTTTCAAGTTATGAATATCAATCTTGGATGCAACTTTTACAACTGTACATTTAGGTAAACTGGTCGAAAAATGGGTAAACAATTTGTTTTAGACCTCTGTTATGTCAGAATGTTCAATATCAGGTGAACGGTAATTGATGTTCTGACCGCTGGAGATCCCAGTATCTTCAGTTCAAATATCCAAAAACTCCTTTGAAAATATCAATTTTATAGTTGACCCTTAGTTGAAGCACGGTAGTTTTACGCGTAGTGAAGAGTGAAAACATCAGCCATGCATATGAAGATTGTACTCACCTGAACAAAACGGAGCCTTGTGCAAATGTTCTTCAAACAAATTGGATGTAGAACCTTTTATTCCACAGCTGAAATGCTTTGCTTCCTTTCGTCATATGTCGTTTAACGCCGGAGGTCTTCTTTTAACTTTTAGACATTGAAATATAATGAAAATTCAAATATGGCCTGACCAGTAACTCAAATGCAAAAGTCCGTAGAAATCTATATAATAAGTCAAATTATTGTCGCATTTTGATTGGTTCTTATCTATGATCTATTGGAGGACAGACTCATAGATGATTGCATTTACAGTTTTTTTTTTATTACTATTATACAATCTAACTTGAAAACTATGATAAAACAGATAGATTCCATGTTGTCGTGCAGTGACACTCTCGCTTAATGCCTCATGTGCCACTTTTTTGTTCTTACAGTAATTTGACATCATCTCTGATCTATTACTGAACAGACGCACGGCAACATGGAATCTATTTTTTACTGACTGAGATATCAGACTAAGCTCAAACACAAGAAGAAGAAAGAATTTTCACTGCACACTGCCACTGGCAACTGAGTTTTCTAAAATTCTAAATTCTAAAACATTATTGAACAATCTATTTCCCACTGAGGAAGGTGCCAGCCAAAAGCAGGCATCCAGCAGGCAAGAAAAATGTACTCTCACTTCAAAACCCAATTAATACATTACTAGTAAAACATTTTGGACGATTTTTGTTTCATTCCGACAATCGCCGTCGGTAGCAGCTAAGAGTCGAATCTTAATCGTTTGTTTCACTTTCCTCATGTATTTAAAATGCTTGATCCATTCTAAGTTTGTAATTCAGATACATCCCGTTCCTCAAAGACGAAGCCTAAAGAACAAAACAATTCTGTATTCGGAAAAAAAAGTGTCAATACGCCGGGATCTGGCAGGCGTGGCTGTATAAAATATGTTCCGGGTCAGTCAAAACAGGCCTCTTTTTTGTTCTTTCATACTGTTTGTTATTTTTCAGTCTTTCTTTCTGTTTTTGTTCGCCTTGCCGAAGGGATCAGTCTGTCATTTATGTTTATTACATAAAGTATTTTACAGATTCAGCTGCTAGAGTGATCAAAGTGCATTGCTTTGCTTTTACAATAGGAGTCACCTACGGGAAACTTATTTGGTGGAACAACACTTTGCAGCTTTGAAGGAGCTCTTAAGGGTATTAAGTGATTTAAAAGCTTTCACTGCAGTAAAGAAAGGCACACAGAAATCGACAGTTTTCACCTAACGTCATAATGCAACCGCATGGGAACAGCCCTTTCCTGTTTTTGTTATCCACAGCCGGTTAAGAGTTAAGGTCAAATCAGCAGACGCAGGTTACAGAATTATAAAACTGACTTATTCTAACTCACATTCTACGGTTATACGAGGTGCCAAATATCGCCGTCGAATCGTAATAAGCGTGACCCAAATTTTAGCTATTTTCAGCGAGGTGTTTCTTCAAAAGTGCGGCAGTTTATTTCCCCAGAAAAACAATTTTCTGTTAGTCTTTTACTCTGTTATCAATATCCAGTTAAGTTAAAGTCGGAGTAATTGGTATCGCAAAGTCCATTGAAAATTATCAGTCAGGAATATTTCCCACCAAAAGTTTGGCGAAGAGTATCACTTTATTCCGATCTTCTGCGAATGTTATTCATGATTAACTGAAATATCCACTTAAAATAGTTAGTTGGACTACAGGATAGAATTAAGCTGTAAACATCGTTACTAACCTATGTAAACATTTAAAACTCGCCAAATCCTTACCATTAGTAGACTGAATTTTCCCGCGAGAATTCTATTTTTAACGTCACGCGTCATGGAGAAATATAATGGTTCCCCAGTTCGCTGATCTTTTTCGCTGTCGTGTAGAACAAACTGCAAGGTAATAGTGATCGATATCGCGAAGCTTTACCCAAAATTGAATTTTGGGCTTTTGCAAACCCATTGTCTACATCGATTTGTCGTTTTTGGAAGGCATCACGCTCCACAGATTCAACTTAAGTTCAGACGACAGGTCGAGTTCACAGTGTTTTGAAAACATTAACTGTTCTTCCGAATCAAAAAAATCGCCAAGCAAAGGGGATGGATTCAGATCAGTTTTTCTTCAGTTATTAGCGTGCAAATCAGATGGTCGAGGAAAGATCATGTCAGAAGTGGTGTCCATTTGGTGCAGCTGAAAGCAAACAATAAGGAAATGTAGGCTATGACAAATCTTTCTAGCTCAGTCCGGCCGGCCGCTTCGCGGCCTAACATATTCTACTCTGAAATTCATGAAGTCGACTTGTGGCAAGTCTAAGGACAAACGAATGGAATAACATCTCAAGACGTGTAATCGCTGCTATGTCAGGATTGCCAGCGGAATTCTTTCTTGTGTTCAATGATATGTTGTTGGTTGTATTTGCTTGTTTTCCGCTCCATTTCCTTCCTTTATTACTCGGTGCGCGCAAAGTTGCCTGAAGCCACTCTATCAAAGCGAGAACTGGTGCACAACCACTCATATGAAAATGAGTTTAATTTCAGTATATTAGTCTCATTTTCATATGAAAGGATGGGCACCAAGAATCGCTTTGAGAAAGAGGCTTAAGGCCATCCGGAAATGGCCCATTGACTTACGACCACTTGATATGCAGCTTGAGATACTGATTTTGTACTTTCAGTAAATCATGGATATTTAAACAATCGCAGAAGATCGGAATAAAGTGATATTCTTCGCTAAACATTAGGCGCCAAATATTTCTGACCGATGCTTTGCGAGACCAATTACTCCGATTTGCCAGTAGATATCAATTTTAACTAAACTGGATATTGATAACAATGTGAAAAAACATCAGAATAATACTTTTCTGTGGAAATAAACTTCAACACTTTTGACAAACAATTCGCTAAAAATGGCTAAAATTTGGGTCACGCTTGCTAACAATTCGGCGGCGATATTTGGCTCCTCGTGAAGACCGTAGAATTAAAGCGAAAGACTTCTAGTCAGTATCTCAATCAACTGACTGAGGCAATAGATAGTATCGCACGAAAATAAGAATTTCTGGAATTTGTAAAAACTGCATTTTAGGCTCGCCTAATTTCGGCCATTTTAGGTCGCTTGAGAGGCCAAAATCATGATGCCGCCGGATATCTCGAAGAAAAACGAACGCCTACCTCGGCAAATGTCATAGTTGGTGATCATTACGGATGCTTCATTAGACCGTCAAAAGATGAAGGTAAATGGCCAACCTCGATCTTTTGGTTCTTCCCGGTTTCATGTATTGAAATAATACTGATACAGGAATGGAAAACCAGTCGGCGTTCATCAGTTCCAGGTCGTTCGTCTTCGAGTGATTCGACTTGCTTCCTAGTTTAACGGAAGTAGCCTGACGCGATGTTAGGTAGCCTGCGAACGCAGACGTATTTCCGGCTCTCGCTTGTCTCCGCCAATAACGTCTGCAAACCCGAGGCAGGAACCGATTTCTGTGACGTAGGAATTTTAAGCCAATCACAGTATAGCTCAAGTAGCCCCAGAACTACTGTGCGAGGTATTCGCTGCGTGGAGCACTCGAGTTTCATTCTATCATGGAACCTGATTGGCCAAAGGGAAATAAAAGTCATACGTCACAGAAATCGTTTCCTGGCTCGGGTTGGCAGACTTTATTTTCGGCGGAGACAAGCGACAGCCGGAAATACGTCTGCGTTCGCAGACTAGATGTTAGGCTATAACGCTTTTTAAAATAAAATGTAAAGAAATCAGAATACAAGCATTACAATTTCGGTACCATTACGAATGCAATTCGATCTTGCCTGATCTGCTCTGTATTGATGTATATACAATGAAAAACTGAAATTGATCATATTTTTGTGATTATACCTGTTTGCTTATTCTCAGAAAATGCGCATTAGAGGTTGGTTTTTAATCGAGTCATTGTGATCCCTAGATTGGTCTGATGCCATGCAGTCCCCGTAAAAAGTTTGGAATCTGAATGGCGTGAACGAAACCCGTCTTTTTAAACCACTAACACTTCAGCATTTTAAAGGAGCTACCTCACGGTTTGCGCATCTTGAAATTTTCAGCCCAAATTTTTCAAGTTCGTCGTTTGTAATCCGTGTCAATCTTCTTCATCCTAAACTATCCTTGTTTCTTTATGGTTTATTATTACTCTTTGTTATTTTTGGATCTTTTTTTTAACTATTATTTTCAGGCTTTCTTCAATTTTTAGGTTATTTTATACCTGGCAAAAATAGCTCAAAATACCGTGACTGCCGAGCTCCTCTTTAAGTTTTCTTGTCAAAATTGATTAAATGGCGAGCGAGTTGCACGAACCGTGGGCGTACCTACACAGCCTCGGGAATGCGAAGAATCCTCTCACAGGAATATTACATTAGGAATGTAAAGAATCCTCACACAGGAATCTTACATTGGGAATGCAAAGAATGCTTACACGGCCAATCTCGTTCCCAGAGCCCACGTGTCTTTTGGTCAGCGCCTGACCAAAAGACACGTGGGCTCTGGGAACGAGATTGGATTGCAGCAAATCTCTTCATATCCTCGTGTCCTGGCCTCCTGACTCTGGTCACGTGGACATGAGAATATGGCGAGACTTGTATTTCTGTTTTAAATTTCCTTCGTTAAAATCTGGAAGATCTGGAAGTAGGTGCTGTAATCGAATGGCGCTCAACCAGTGGATACTTTTGGAAAGGAAACCAGCGTTGAATTACAGAGGAAATGTTATTCCAACAATCCAGACAAGCATTGTCTGCAAATGCTTGTTCTAAGGCCCCGCCGGCTAAGTGGAGCAGAGGGCACTGGGAGTGAGTGGACGATTGAGATTTTGTTCAGCGGCTCACTTGTCAGTGGAGCACGCGCATTTGCAGCATTCGCCGCCATCTTGTTTATTCTTCGAAGGTTTTGTTGCTTTACAGAAATTTTTTAATATGATAAACAGCCTTTTTGTCATTAATAATGTCGGGTACGTGCTCACTTCATGTAGTCAAGTGATAATTCTATTTACCTCTGCGGTAATGTTAGAAAGTTTTCGATTGAAGTAAATTTTAACGTCATCTTCCACAGGGACATTTTCCTCGAAAAACACTGGAAAAGTGTTATCAGTAGATCTGTGTGTGATCATTTCTTTGAAGCACTAACCAAGGTTAGTTAGTAATATTTTCTTCATAAAAGTTCCAGCTAGCTTGATACTTTTCATTGTACAGGAAGCTGGCCTTTCGAAATGAAAATCGTTTTATTTTGATTTCACTACCGCGATAAGGTTCATTTCATAGATAACAGAAAGGGGGGAGGGGTGTAATCATGCATCCTGGTTTGCCTGCTTCCTGCTACAGAAATGGCACAGACGCTATTTTTCTCTCAGTTCCATGCTGCACACAAGTCTCCCTGTTTCCCACCCTCCGGTTCCCCTCCATTGATATATCTTGTACATGGTGTACACTTGTTTTCCTCTGAGAGATGTGCATTTATGCTGGGGATATCAAAGTTGCAGTGTTAGTCTTCCATCCATGTTTCTGTTTTCCCGTACTTTGTCTCACTCTATGTCACAAAGAATTTGGTGCACTTACAGCTCTCACTACCTAAGTCAGAATGTTTTTATGAAGAATGCTGTTTTATTATCAGTCAGAAAAGTGGAAATATGTTGCAGTGTAAAAGTTAGCTGACAAGTGTTTGAGAAATTGAACAGCATAATTTTTTATCAATCCAAAAACCACAGGCGTTAAATAATTTTCATATATCATGAACCTTTGAGATGATTATACTTTGAAGAAAATATAAGGGGATTAAAGTCTTTGGAACAATAATTTACTGAAAAGATCTTTTGGGTGCCCTTGATTATTTTAACTTCATTTTCTTGTGCAATTGTCACATTTCAATGACATGTATTGGCTTAGAGCTGGAGTGCAAGGGTACAGTGCAACACTAAGGCAGGGTACATTGCACAATCTCTTTATAAATAAAATCAGCTGTTGAAAGCAGTGCTTGGTGACTGACCAAATTCACTTTATTTTGGACTGAAGCTCTTTTTTTTGTTTGTTTGTTTTTTTGTTTTGTTGCATTGCCATTAGTTGCAAAGGATCCATTTTTTTCTTTTATCTGGTCATGTTTCATTGGCCTATACATGTAGTGTTTTAATGTTGTAGAAACCAAAGTTACATTTTGGTCAAATGTTTATATGTTTCCAACAGGCCAATTCACCTGAAGATGTACCCCCAGTAATTGCTGCTCCGCATCATTACCTCATTAGTATCTACAGGAATGACTTGTTCTTTCTGGCAGTTGTGCAGTCTGAAGGTACATGTATGAGGAAAACAAGTACATGTTTAATTCAAAAAAAACTAAAAAACAAAAACAAAAAAACTTTAAAAACTTTAACTTTGAGAAGTGCCTTGCTTTAGGCTATTATACATATGGTATCCTTCACCTCACACGTCAACTACATGTGTGCAATGTAAAATAACGCGTCTTTTGAGATTGGCTAGAGTGATGACTTTGGTTTTGATTTTATGACACTCATTTGAAAACTGCTTAACACCATATGTAGTTGTCATTTAATATTACATATTATTACATGTACATGTAAACACCAGTGAAATACCAGGATTTTTCCTTTTACTAAAAAATCATATCTTCATCACGTGCAGTGAAGATACTATTTTTATCTTTCACACTGTGAAGATATCATTCCTTTTTGATAATATTTTTCTTTTGTCCCTTTAACTACACTTAAATTTGCTGATATATGATTGAAACATCTGCGGATCTTGTTCGGTCATCTTCGGCAATCTTTGGTAATCTTCGGGAAATGTTCAGAAATGTGCGGAAAATTTCGGAAGCGTTCGTCTGGCCTTTGGAACGGTTTTTGGAAAAGCTTTGGAAATCTTCGGAAAGTGCTTGTAAATCTTCAGAAAATCATCAAAAACATCGTCATTAGTACAGGGCTTCTGATATTTTGCGTGGTCGCGGAGCTGCGAATTTCACGTAAATCTGCGAAATCCCGCGAAATCCTGCGAAATTCGCTAGAAATCTTACCAAATACTTGTCGGCACAACATGTTTGAAAGTTATCTTGGCTGTTGGGGCTGCTTACTTGCTGTAAACTTGCTAAATTACCTTGAAACTTTGTCACTGCAACGAGTAAACAACATCCCAAAACTACCAGGAGTTGTTAGATTAATGTTGCAAAAAACTGGGCAGCAGCCATGATGTAAAAAGCTTTGTCATTGGCACATTTCTAGAGTGCATTGTTGTTAAAAGAGCAAATGATGTTCTCTGTTAAAAATAACCCCGTGGTCAAACATAGAGCAAACCGCAACCTTCATTAATCATTTCTTGGCAAGTACAAAAGTCAAAACGAAGAACCAGAATCAAGAAACGAAGACTGAAAAGAATCAAACATACCATATTTCTTTTGTGTAGTTTGTCTCTTTACTGTTTGCCTCAGATGTTAAAAAAAATCAAGAATTGATGTAAACAGAACTTCGAAGATAAGGCAAACAACATGCAATTGGATAAAGAAGATATTCAACGGAGCAACTTGAATTGTAAATATCTAAGCATAACTCTTGTGTTTTTAATATCCTGATTCTGTTATTTGTTTTTATTGTGTTCAATAAGCTTACTTGTTAAGTACAATTTCATATTGCGGTACGAAGCCTGGGTAAATGCTCTAAGAGTGTCTAGTTTCATTAAAAACGTTCCTCAAATCAGCACAAAACCAATCACTTTCCAGCAAAAGTTGTCCAGAAAACTCCTGCGAAATCAGCCGTTTTTTACCGATCGTTTTTCATTGAAATTAGCCTTGAAAATTCCCGCGAAATTCCCGCAAAATCGTCCATTTTTTCTGTGAATTTGTCCCAGAAAATCCAGTGAAATTTGACTTTTTTTCCTGCGCCCTACCAGAAGCCCTGTTAGTATGTTTATATAACAAACAGAATATTAAATGCCCGGTTGTGGATACAAATTTTATCTTCACATGGTCAACTCAATATCTCACTCATTCGCTGTACTCACTCGTGAAATATCGAGTTGAACACTTGAAGATAAAATTTGTATCCACATGCGTGTGTGTAATATCCTCTATATATCCTTGGTACAATTTGTGGGTATTTTTCTCTGTTTCATAATACATTTATTTATTACTAATAAATTACATTAACAATACACTCAGAACAAAGAAAAATACCAAATTGTACCATGGCTAAAATTGAACCACAACCTATACATGTTTATAGTATGCAGGGCAGCTTACATAAAATTTACAATATTTCATTATTTTTCTACAGTATGTATTAAATTTACTGTTAGTATTTGTATCATTACTTACATGAATGGCCTCATGGTTAGTATGCTTGTCTCTGGACTGAGCGGTCTTGGCCAGGGTCATAGTGTCTTGTTCTTGCACAAGACACTTTACCCTTACAGTGCCTCTCTCCACCCAGGGCTTGAAAAAAGTGCCGTCCGATTGTCCCAGACTAGTAGATTTTCCTTTTGGGCAAGTAACTTTTCATTCTCACTAGCTCGATGGGTAAGTGATCAATTAAGTCATCTACCAACTAAATCATGAAAGAGCAAACTAAGACTTCTCCAGGGCAAGCAAAATTTTAGAGCTACTTGTCCCAAGGGCAAGCTGGAATTCAACTTTTTTTTTCGAGCCCTGAAATGGGTACTGGCGAACTTAATGATGGGGGTAACCTGCGTTGGACTAGCATCCCATCCAAGGGGGAGTAGAAATATTCCTAGTCACTTCATGTAACAGAAACCGGGATAAGCTCCAGCCTGATGGGCTACTTGGCCCATATGTATACTTTACCTTTTACTATACTTGACACTGCTACTGTAATTGGAGCCTAGTTCATGTACAAGTCATGCATTTTCTGATAAATAAGAGTTACAACAAACATTAGACATCCATTTACTCAATGTACACATGTACAAGTCAGTTACAGAGAGTTCAAGCTTGAATTTGTTTTCACTTTATTTTCACAACTGCTTAAGCTGTTTATTTAACTGTAATGATCATGGATGTCTTTGCATTACAGAGATTATTAATAAAGGTGATAAGTCACATTGTTAATATTATTTTTCTTGTAACGTTGTATTTTCAGTGCCCCCACTCTTTGTGATAGAATTTTTACACAGAGTTGTGGACACGTTTACAGAGTACTTTAACAGCTGTAATGAGACGTCTATAAAGGAGCATATTGTTGTAGTATTTGAGGTGAGAAAAAGCTATGATCATTGATGAATACAGTTGTAGAAGTGTAGTTCTGTGTTAAGCCATACAGTACGTGTATGCTTGTGTTCCAATTCATCCATTTTTCTTGAAACCAAGACGTCTTTTTTGTCATTAGTTACTTGAGGAGATGCTTGATAATGGCTTTCCTCTAGCAACAGAACCTAATATCTTACGGGAACTTATTAATCCTCCAAGTATTGTCAGACAAGTTGTCAATACAGTGACTGGTGGTTCACAGTAAGTAACTTCTTATTTTGTGTTGTTGTTGTCTACAAATCAATACATAATATTATTATTATGCTGTGGAAACATGAACATCTTGATACTCTTTAATTAACAGTTCAGTCATGTAGAATTTGATTATGAGTTCCAGAACTGCACAACAACTGAATTAGTGCCATGAAACAGAAACTACATGTAACTGTGTATTGATCATGTTGTTTCAGTGTCAGCTCCCATCTTCCAACTGGACAACTTTCTAATGTTCCATGGAGAAGAACAGGTGTCAAATATACACACAATGAGGTACGAATTGCTTTTGACACATTTCTCCAATGGTTGGTATGAAAATGAAGAGCAGTAAAATCATCAGCCAGCTGACAATGAACGTTTGTAGAAGCACTGTAGCATTGGTGGCTATAAAGTGTGGTAACCTTTCTGGTCTTTGTGGTCTTCTTTCTGATTAGTGTACATACTTGTTACACATATGCAATGCTCTCAAGTGGTATACCATGAAATATTCCACGGGTCGCTTGTATTTTCTTGGGATACACACAAGCTTAGGTGAGTGTGTACACCAGGAAAATACAAGTGACAAGAAGGATATTCCATGGTATACCACGAGAGAGCGTTGCATAACTATTTTATACCATGCCGTAGGAAATACACAGTCAAAGCGACATATGCGCCGCGCATGATGGGAGGGTTGTATGTAATACTGTCAAATATACAACTGCTTTCCTCTATTCTGTTTGGCTGTATTTTCTATGGCATGGTGTAAAGTGTTGTAGACCATACAAATGTCAGGTTGACCATCAAACACTCCCCGAAGTGAATTTTCCATAAGAGGGGGGTGGCAGGGGGTGTATTTCTGGAACTACATGATTATAAGCAATGTTTACGGCTGGCTATCAGACACTTTCCACAAGTAACTTATAGCGCTGATGGTTGGTAATTTTTTACACATACAGTTTATAGGTATATTAAATAGAAATCAGTTTATACCTTATTCTGACTAGAAGATCTCTATTCTTTGCAGATTTACTTTGATGTCATTGAGGAAATTGACTGTATAATTGACAAGCATGTATGTGCACTCATTAAATCTGACTTTCATATAGATTGTGTGTAATAATGTTATTGTCCTTAGTGAACACATTTATACACTCTATATGCTTACTTACCAATAGATAATCTTTTTACCAGGGTTCAACAGTTTTTACAGAAATCCAAGGAGTGGTTAGTATGCACAGTGTACATGGAATGTCTTCATCATTTTAAGTACTCTTTATAGTTTTTTTTAATTTGAAGTAATTACAGTAAATATCTTCATGTGCTTACACTGGGGGAAAACCACTGTTTATTAGTGCCAGGTAGTGAGTGCTAGTTATGAGTGCTAATTAATATTTTTTTCTCCTCACTGACACAGATTGATTCATGTTGTAAGCTGTCAGGAATGCCAGATCTCTCACTATCGTTTGTCAACTCAAGATTGTTAGAGGACCCAAGTTTCCATCCTTGTGTGAGATTGAAAAGATGGGAAGTGAGTTTACACTACAATAAATGTGTTATCCAAGTGCTCAAAGAAAGGATGAAGTAAATAATCTGCAGTCTTAATCCTGATTTGTCTGCAGTCATCTTCATGCAACACACGGCATGGTGCAAGGTGACCCTGCACTCCCACCTCGTCCTGTGCTGTACATTTTTTGAAGTTGTAGGAAGAAGACTAAGGATCCCTTTCTTCCTATCCATCTCACACTGTGCTCTCACCTCGCCCCGTGATGCGTGCTGTATGAAGTTGTATGGAGACAACTGGGGACAAGTCAGGTCTGAATCCATAACAAGTTTTACACATGTATATATGTACATGTAGCTGTACATGTAAAAGTGCAGATTCTTAGATGTAAGTAGGATTGGTGGAAGTGGATTGCAAACTATCAAACTGGGTTTCTGTTTTATATTGTGAAAGCTGAATTTGTTCCATTGTCTCATTTGCTGAAAAAAAAAAAAAATAACAATCTTTTGCTTCTTAGGGGGAGAAAGTTTTGTCATTTGTTCCACCTGATGGAAATTATCGCCTTTTGTCCTATCACATCACAGCTGGGTACGTCATATTTCTCTATTCAATAGCTTACTTTTGTGGGAGGAAATTAAATAAGAATTATGATATGAAGATTCTTAACTGAGACAATTTTACCAGATGGTTTTGTGGCATTCCAATTATTTTTTGTTTTTGTGCAGAACTGTTGCAATTCCAGTGTATGCAAAACCACAGATCTCTTATCATGAGGTAAGTTATTGATTTTCTTCAGATTGTTATCCTTAGAGGTAGTGGTGGGCCGATGATCGATTATAATCGAAAGTTGATCGAAAAGTGTAAGCGACGCGACAATCGATTATGCTTTTTTCATAATCGATTGTTGCGGAAAAATAAAAAAATTTATTGGGGACAAATAAAAGTATTAAAATCAATAAAAATGTACGTTTAATATCTTGGTGTGAGTTGTCTTTTTCTGTGGACTCCTAACTTCTAAGTCGTAAAAGTGGATAAAATATAAGATTGAATGTGTTCACCTGTGCGTACCCTGCCCGCTGAGTTGTTGTCACTTCAAATACACCACGCATGTTTGAAAGATGTGGCATGCTAAGCTGCTTTGTATTTCGTAAACAGCTTAACCAAAACATAAATTACAAGCTCACTGTTTCGCATTTGTAGTATCACTACTATCACTAGCGAATGAAAGGTATTAAGAAACAACATCGCAGCGAAATGTCGAGTCAAATTAATTCCCAAGGTCCTCTCTCAAACCTGCCTTGCTTACATGTTGCTGATGAGTCCAACATGGCGGCTGAAATGGCTGAGTTGGAGATCTGTCGTTATCCTGGAAATGCCAGGTCAAAAGTGTGGGAATATTTGGGTTTTTATCAAGTGAAGGAAGGGCCCAAAACAAAAGAAAACTTGGATATGACGAAGGTAATCTGTAGGCTCTGCAGAACGCAGTGCGCCAACAAAGGTTTGTGGCACGTGTGTTTTGTTGATTTTGTGTCAGTCTCATGGAATGCTTACTGGTATATTTTTCTGATTATAATTGATGATCGATTGGTTGGGGCAATCCGATTATTTCCGATGATCGATTGTGAAATCTCAACTGATTCCCACCACTACTTAGAGGTCAAGTTAGTGTGCATGTTCTTGTATGTTGCACTGTCACACAATCACACTAAAATACCTAGAACATTTTTTACATATCTTTTACTCTTAAACAAGGCAAAAGTTAGAGAAAAGTGCCTACCTCTGAATGTAGAAATGCATAATAGTAATTTCTTGGATGACAAATTACTTCTTTATTTTGGCAAGAAATTTCAATGTTAATATATAATTTCACATGTGGAATTACAAAATTGCCATTGCAACATTTGGCACAAAATTTCTTGATACAATAAACAAGTCATCATTGTAAGCGTAATGTGTCACCCATGATGTCAAAAGGTAATCAAATACTAAACTAGTCTTGTGAAATTAAGAAACAATTTCACTTATGTTTTGTCAAAAATATTTAAATAATTCCCCTCGCCTAAAGGCTCAGGAAATTATAAGAATTTTGACAAAATGCAAGTGAAATTATTTTCTGATTTCACTGGTCACCATTTGATTACCCATACTTATTGCCTGCCTGGTTGGGACTTCTTCTTGATGTGAAGCTATCTGAAAACTAAAAAGGTCTGTACAAGCGCCAACTGGCTAGCTGGTGAAGAACACCAAGTCGGGTCGTTAACTATGATTATTGATTAACCTTGTAATATTACAGTGGAACCCTGCTTTTTCAAACCACCAACTGCAGAGGGATGGAAAGTTGTTGAAAAAATTGGGAAGTTAGGCTAACTTTCTCCCAGTGTTTTTTTCCAAGGGAGCAACAAATACCTTCCAATAATGTTATCATGATCAGGAGGCTCCAAAAATCAAAGGTTGAAAAAAAGTCGAAAATGTAGGTCTCAAACTACAGATATTTTTGGTTGACATGAGTTGCTGTGTTTCCCTGTTAAGGGAGTAATCTTTGTACTGTTTCAGGGTGGTTCTGGAAGGTTTGACCTCACTGTTGGTCCTAAGCAAACAATGGGAAAAGTAGTAAGTACAGCTGGAAAAAAATTAAATAGCACAATGCTTAGCATACATCAGCAAAATAACATGTCCTGCTACAAACATGTACTTTTACGTTGGAGTCAGTCATTTGCAGAATTTGTTTTCTACACTGTTCACAGCCCTCTAGTTTGTCATATTTTTATCCAATCGTTGAATGCGCTGATAGATTCACAAGAGAACTGGACGCCAACGCAAAACGGGAGACTTGACGGGGTAGGAGGTGGGGACTGCCTTTTGGCTCACTTCGCTCACCTCCCCACCCCCAACCCTGCGTGTTTTGTGCTGGCAATCACTTGACTTCACTCGCTTTTTCTTTTACCGGTTCAATAATAGAGAGGTTGTGACTAGTCTGTTTGTTTTCATGCTGTACAAGTATACAGGTATTGGGTTTAGAGTAGGTAAAAATCAAATATGCATGTAACCTGGCTACTCGTTCTGTGTAATTACATGTACAGATACATCATGACTGGATTTTCCTTCAAATAGGGGAGGGGATGGTATTGGAAGGAGAATAATATTTTCACATACATGTTCACTGTAATTCTGTTTTGTATGTATGTTCATAATCTTACATTGTACCTTGAACTTTATTTACCCCACAACGCTTGTGTACGTGTAGTTGTCATTGTTAAGGGAGGAAAAAGAACTCAGGCAAACTGTTTTTGCTCACTTTAAGGTGGAAGACGTGGTGGTGACGGTCCCCTTCCCCAAGCAAGTGTTGAATGTAAATCTTACTCCTTCAGGTAGGTGCAGAAATGATTTAAATTAATTTACCCCATCTGAAAACATGTGGATAGCCTGAAATGCCAGTCATCTCTCGCCCTCGGGAAAGGCTGAGGGCGGGAGGTGACCGACATGTGGACATTTTGTGATAGTTATTTGAATGCTACTAGCCCTATCGTAAAACGTATAGTACTCATTTCTATGACGCAGTTAACAGGCTTTTATTCTTGTCTTTTTCTCAGTTGGAACATGTTCCTTTGATCCAGTCAAGAAAGAGCTTATCTGGGATGTAAGTTCATTCGATTCCGAATTCTCTGCATTCTTAGTCAAGTGATCTGATGTAGAATAATCGTACTCTGTGAGCGTCTCTGTCAACTTTTTCCCATTTTTCGTCTACATTCTGAAGGATCCGTGTGTAGGTGGCTGTTCTTAATTCTCTTTATTATTGTCAAAAAAAAAAACGCTAATGTGTAGTACTGCGTTTTCTTCATAGATTGGTAAAATAATACCACAAAAGTTACCAAATTTGAGAGGAAATGTAAGTGCAACTTTGAACACTTTTTTGTAAGTTTAGTTGCCAAGTTCGTCAGTAGTGTAGTACAGGAATGTTTCCTTGTGAATCTTACATCAGATTATCTGTCATGACAAATACAGGAAACAAAAGTAAATGTCGATACAATATGAGGGACTGCGTCGAAGTACACTTGTGGAAATAGCTTGTTTATGGCAGATGAAGAAACCACACCAGCCAAACTAAGTCTGTTGACTACATTAAGATTACTGGAACATAGCAATATTCGACATGAATCGTTTTTGTCGTTTCAGATGTCTCTTCAGACTAGCGTACCTCCCCCTGACGAATCTTGCACTATATCTGTAAGTAAACTTCTTTTACTCGTCTTCGCTTTAGTGATGTCCGCTTATAAAATGTCACACAACAAGCGCTCTGATTGGTGGAACTATATGTTTTGGAGTTTGAGAACCTTATCTGACGTACTTGTTAATACTGACATGTATTTCGGTTTCCTTGGCAATGATGATCTGTAAGCCGCACTAATGGATGTAAGTTTAGTTTAGTCTATCAGCTCATGTGTTACAGTGGTGAACACTTCTTGAGTGCCAGTAATGTTTTAATCATGATAACTTTTAGGTCAAGTTTAAGATCTCTCAGCTGGCAGCTTCAGGCCTTAAAGTTAGCAGATTGGATATTTATGGAGAGGTAGGTAAACGTGAAGCTTAAAATGTTCAGCTTGTTTCGTGGACGATCTTGTAAACGGCTCCCTGTCTTGAACGTTGATCAGTAAATGTCGTAACATACAGTGTAGTAGTTGGTATGTGGTCCACACGGATGTTGTAGGGCTGTAGGATCCGCGCGATTGTCTCCGAAATGCTCTTGATGCAAGGTACAGTTAGTCAGTGTAGTAGCAGGTCTCGGGTTTCTTTTGGTGTCGTCTAATAATTTCAGCGATGTAGTTCAAGGCATCAAATCTGTTTCCGTCAGATATGTTGTCCGGTATGTCAAACACTAGCCTCGCTCTTGTCGTTAGTCTCATCGTGTCTTTGTGTGACGATGTTTCGTCTGGCTATTTGTCGGTATTAGTCGGTTTTGTGTACACCGTGGTTCGTAATTCGTTGTTGTCGCAGCTTACCAAGCAGTCCTAAAAAAGAGAGCTTTCCGTTTTTTTCGAGCTATTTGGTAAACTGGTTGTTGGGGTTCTTTTCGTTAAGGTGGTCGCGAAAAACGTCGATTTCGTCCTTGTGTACATTGCAGTCCTTGTGTAGCATTGATAGATAGACAGTTGATACGTCGGACACCCCAGACTTAAAAACACCATGACTGCCACTGAACGCTTATACTTGTACATGTATGTTCTTTGCTATTCATTCATTAGCTTTTCTGAGGGATTGGACGTTATTAATTGACTGTGGATTCAGTCGAAAAGGGGTCGCGCGTCACTCGTGCCTGCCACGTGCTTACCACGTGCGTCTCGGATGCTATCAGGGGTTTCATTAAGGGCCGGGCACCAGGCAAATAGACCGGTTGTGAGAACGATTTTGCCTGCCTGGTTTGACCATCTAGAGGAATGTTTTTCTTTTAAAAAATAGAAGTTCAGTTCAAACAGTTTTGCCCGCCTGTAAAAACCAGTTGCCCTCTTGCTGAAAACGTTAATGAAATCCTTGTGCTATAAAGTTGCTAAACTGAGTAACTTGGGTGTCTCACTCTTCGATCTTCCTTTCTATTTCAGAAATACAAGCCTTTCAAAGGAGTCAAATATGTTACCAAAGCAGGAAAATTTCAAATTAGAGTGTAGAAGTATATTTTAATAAAATTGCTCTGAATAGCTATTATTCTAATTGCAACGAGGTAAACTATGAAGAATGGTGACTAGTTTAGTCCAGCGAGAGATAATGAGTTCAATTGCACTGTGTAACTACTGTACTCAACTACTTGTTCTTAGAAATCATATCGCAAATCTTTTCCTAGTGCTAGAAAAAGTCATCTCCTTATCTTCAAATTTAAAATACTGTAAATACATAAAGCCTGTTTCAGTTGTTAGTAGTTGTTCCCCTATATGAATACAGAAAATTCATTTTTACTGCATCAAATCCTCGTTTTCATCACGAGGCAACACAGTGGGCGAAACGTATGCCGTAGAAAGCCTGGAACGAGAGTGAGCAAGGTTGTTTGCGTTTTGGAGGGAAATGAACAGGCTATCCTATGTTCACCCTAATAAAATTGTTCTATTGTTTTTGTTGTTGTTCCGCGCTGTTCGTACAATTCCTACATGAGCTTGAGCATCGAATCGAAAATTTGGGACGAAAATAATGGAAACAAAAATAAGGTCGCGGAAAGTATCGTTCCTCTTGTTCAATGACGGGGAAATTTACGTTAACAAAAATTCGCGTTCATTTGATGAGGCATTAATTTCCTACAAGAGATGAGAATCTCTTATTTCCTATGATAAGGTATAGTGGATTATCGTGGGTATGAACTGCTCGTGACCCGAATCCAGGAACGAGATCGGGGAAAACATAGCCGCAAGAAAACGGGTGGGTAGGGCGAGAAACCGAAACGGACCTTTCCATTTGATTTCAAACCGAAATTTCCGGCATCTTTGGCATAATGGAAAGCACCTCTTGATCTTCCATTTTTGGTGCCGCTTAAACATTGATTTGTATTTCTCCGTTCCGTGTTAAGTTTTAAGTAGTATGTGAAATTAGCTCGCCACTACTCACGAGCTATCACTGGTACTAGCTTGCAATAAAATGGATTACTGTAAAATCTAGCAATGTGGTCTACTGTATTTCATGTAGTCGCTGCCCGGTCCTATACATAGGGGAAAGCGGGCGCATGCTCAGGGAACGCACAGGTGAAAACCTTCGATCCATTACGAGAGACCCGCACGGTTCAACACACCTGACGACATGGAGGTTTTGGCTCACCCCAGCGTGCTTCGCGTTGGCGATCGCTTCGCTCTCTTTTTTAGCTCATTCATGCGTGAAACGCAATGAATGAGGTTTTGTGAGGGATCAGATGTGGACGGAAGTTGTAAGACTGTGGACGGACGTTGTAGACCGTGGACGGAAGTTGTAGACTGTGAACGGAAGTAAGAGGCCGCGAACGGAAGTAATCTGCTAGATTAACAAGTGAATGATGTGTCGTAGTGGTCCTTCAATAGCGAAGGACCACTACATCTGGGGCGTCACAAGGGTATGTGCCGGTCGTAGACCCAGACTTACTTTGCATGGAAATGTGCACAAGGATATCACAGATATTCTGGTCTTGTCGATAGGCAATCTCGTTCCCTGAGTCTTCGTTCCTCTTGACCAGCGGTCGGAAAACGAGAGCTCTGGGAGCAACCATTTCAGGCATGCGCCATAGATGCAGACTGCGCAGTGAAACCGGATGGGCAGAATCACCAGAATTCGGTTATTTCAAAATGGTTCCTCCCAGAGCTCTCGTTTTCCGACCGCTGGTCAAGGGGAACGAAGACTCTGGAAACGAGATTGGTCGATAGGATGTTTGATTTCCAGTCCGTACTGCGCAGTCAGCACCCTAATGTTCATAAACACCATAACGGCTCACTCGATGGAATGCGAATCGATGTGAGAATGTTATTCGTTACGAACCATATACCTTATCTTTTAGGCCTTTCAAATTCTTTTTCCAACAGCTTCATTGATTTTAGCTGCGAAGTTGTTTCATCAAGTGATACAAGAAAGAACGAAGCATAAGAGGCATAAAGCTTCTACCGCTTCGCATCCATAATGGCGGTGGTTTTGAAACTTTGAATTTACTTCATGTAAGTATTTGCGCAATGTTTACATTTTGTGATGTCTTTACATGAAACAAAACAACAAACGCAAACAAATTCTCGAGAATGCGCTGTACGGACTAGAAATCATCTTTAACTTAAACTTGAAAAAGTTTCAAATGCTTTCATGGAAAGCTTAGTATTTAGAATTAAATTTATTAAGGTGTGATCTTATTCATTAACTAGTTACGTTAATACTTCCCATAGGATCAGCTTTTTAAATTGTATTTAAACCGAGCATTTTAGTTGGTAAAATGGGGCATTAAGGTCGACCGTTTTAGTGAACAAATAAAAGCATAATGTACAAAAGCCTACCCGGAGGAACGTGGGCGGAAGGGAAGGAAAGGATAGGAAACGGAAGTGACATTTTCCTTAAGTGAACCAAACTTAGGCAAGGGGAAATTTCCAAATAGATAAAAAATTAGTTTCAACTTCAGATCTGGAAATTTTCGACCCAAAATTCAGCCTCTGTATGTAACCGAGGGTCTGCAAGTTTTGATTATTCTAAATTTTTACAAACTTACTGTGCTTTATATGTATGCAATATATTTTCGGCAAAATATTGATGATACATTCCTGGTTTTCCTTTAAATTTGTCGAGGTTTTGGGGCAGTGAGAACCAAAACAACATTCATTCAAAGACGTAATTTCCCCCCCCCTCCCCCCCCCCCAAACTCCTGTTAATTTCCTTCAAGCCCACTGCGTCATGTGAGCGAAACCTCAGCAAGAAACGACAATTGTAAGTTCTGTAAAAAAAGACGAAGTTTTCGTACGTTTTCGAACATTTGGTTCTCGCGGGGAAAAAAATAATGGGGAGAAGGGAAAGGAAAATGTCTTCAATAACTTGAGCTGTTTCAACGTAACGGAAGTGACATTTTCTTCAATGGTCAAGTGAATCAGTGTTCTGTTTACTTCTTTATTTGCGATTTAAACCTCGAAGTCATTGAAACATTCCAAGCGAACAAAACTGCGCGGCTTGTCGTTTTCTACACTAGAAAAGTCTGTGCCCAGACGACGATCGAATAGTATCCCATGATGCAATTTTCTACGTACGTGACGCAACATCGAAGTTATCATGGATTTCAGCGTGAAATAACGTGGTTCTCTCCCCGGTCTATTTTATATTTATTGCAGTAAAAGGTTAGAAAAGTGCATTATTTAAATCTTTGACACGATTATAATGTTTTGTTAGTGTTTAAGAGCGCGGCCTTATTATAGTATTCTTGTCTTTGATTGTGTTATATGACTATCCGCATCACAAAGTGTTCGTTAACCCGTAACAAGGTCATGAATATTCGCTTTTCTTTGCACACTACGTTGATGTCTTCGATTTTTGGGCATCACGCCAATAAATATAGACATAATAATGATTTTTGGCAAAGAAGTACCGAGAAGTACCCACATTTTTATGACCTTTTAAGCGATCGAAGTGGACTGAAATTTCGTAACATACCAGCGTTGCGCGTGTGTGAATGTCTGCTTCAAGTCTCAGTTCGTTTGGCGCTTTATTCCCGAGCTTGGTCATCTCTTAGAGTCAAAATGATTATTTTCGAAGGTGTTTTGGTTACAAAATGCTCAGCAGTGATAACTAGCCTTTAAGAGCCAGTGCCCATAATTATGGACCAAACAACGGCACAAGTCGAAAAATCGATTTTGCTCATTTTTTGCCCATAGATTGGCCCTAGCTAGTAAACAAACGGACCATAGTTAGTTTCTGCTAATGCAGCTTTTTTGGGGAGAAATTTGCGAAAAACGATTTTTTTTCCGATTAGGCTCAAAATCTACTTCCGGTTTTGCTGAATTTTCCGAATATTTGATTGCTTCGCGCTCCGCAGAACAGCTACTTGAGAATCTTTCAATGGTCTTTACATTCAGCTCAGGTCTTCATGGTATGACTGAGCGAAAAATAAAATAAATCGAGGCTTCGTTTCAGCCTGAAACGAGATCGAACACAAGCGGAAAATATTACGATGTGTTTCAAACGAATTATAGCACTAAAATATCGCCATATTTTTCTATGGGCTATAACTTTAAATGCCATAAAAACACTTTTTACGGGTTAACTGTACACCCACCTGTTTGAAAATCAAAAAATATCTCTGGGCAAATGGTTTTAAGTCGCCCGCCTTGGCCTGTGCTTCTCATGAATTTTTCCCTGAACCGCCGTGAGAATGTAAACAATTGCGTGACTCTGGCGGTCACCCTGAATACATAATTCGTTTCCAACAAACCGCAGATGGCTATCTTAGAACATTTGGGTGAAAAAAGAAAAACATAATGGACCACTTTTAACTTTTATATTTTGAAAGTCATCGCTTTGGAAATTTCGTTAATTAAAAACGCCAATTAAAAGCAATTTACTCGGAGTTCGGGTGTTACTGCTATGTCGTTTTAGGCTGTCGTTCTTTCTCTGATCATTTTAATTACAAGAACGAGTTCTAGAAAGAAAATCGTTCTAAGTTCATTTGTTAAGCGTAATGAAAAGTTGATATTGTTGGTTTGTAGCCTTACGTGATCTGAAGGAACGCTACAGTGATTAAATTTGTATTTGTTGATTTCGACGGATCGATTTTCGGTTAAACCTTTTTCTTTGTGCCAGCACATTTAGTGCTTTTTCTCCTGCTAAAAAGTCGGAAAAAGTAAAGTAAACAAATCCTAAAAGTCATAAATAAGAGGCATCGACAGTGCGAGTGTCTCGGTAAGCTGTTAATTTGAACAATTACTGTGCTGGACGGATTGCTTTCCTGGTTACCCACGTACTATACATAGTTCATTGTGCGCGAATGTTTCTGTTTCAAACAACTGAAATGCTCAGTGCTTTTTCCTTTTTTTCTTCAGTCTTAAAACTTAAGGTTAAAGTTAGGCTAAACCCTAAACTGTTTTGGCGGCCAACCTATTTTTGGCTAATTGCTTAATCAAATTATATATATATTTCATTGAAATTCGCTCCTCTGTGACCGACTTCCGCGAACAAAACAAGATGGATGTTCGCTGTTCATTTAAGACTACAATCCTAGTCAAAAGTGTTGGGACAGTTACGGCAGATGACTTCACAGGCAGCCTCTCTTAAGACCAAAACCGCGCAAGCCCGCCTACCCCCTCCCCCTGTCAATGTTGATAAAAATCTTGAAGAAAAAAAATCCTTGACAATAGCCTCAGAATAGCCTCGTTTCAAGAGTTGTTCGCCTCCTAGAACAGTATTCTCGAACTAAAGAGACGATAAGATAGATATTCACGTCTTATTCCAATAATAGCGATTTTTCAGCAATCGCGTTTGGTTCCAACACAACTGTCTAACCACTTTCTATTGTCCCTTTTTCCTTTTTTCCCACATCCAATCTAGTCTTCAGAATAGCTTCATTTTCATGCAACATTGCTAGGGGAGAGGGGGGGGGGGGGGTCAATTGTACTTGCTTCCATTCATCTTTTGTTCTAAAACGTTAAGGACGTAGTTGAAATCGTGGGTTTCAGCGCGCAAAAATGGGAGGTGTCCCAACAACTTATGGCCAGGATTGCAGGTTTACACTAGAGGAAATTGTTCCGGATTCGTGATGAATCCAGAATGTTTTAGTGCCGGATTGATTTTGCCATTTACACAAAAGTGGACGAAACCGAAATAAAAACCCCCCGGTTTGGTCGTGTCTCCGGAGATTTTGAATCCGGAATTTAAAGTGAGAACTTTGAATCCGAAAACTTTTGAATCCGGAGAGTTTTGTCGTGTGAACGATTTTCTCTCGAATCCAGATATTTTTCCGCCTGTGATCTTTTGAGTTTGCGGTGGAACGAAAATGGCGGATTACATGATCCAGTCGTAGTCGAGTCGTAGGCGCATTGATGGCCATTTGATGGCGGTCGCTGGGTGATTACCTCGTGCTGTTTCAGGTGTAGGTAATCACTTTTATAATGGGTAATGCCATACTCCTCAGAAACCGTGCCCAATTTATACTTTACTGCGCAGATGACGACGATGGCACGATCGAAAACCTCGACGGTTTTCGACCCTAAACCCTAAGTAAATACCTGGAGGAACCTGGCATGATGGACAACAGTACCGTGGTCAGCGAGTTGAAAGAAAACTTCAGACTGTCTCAACCTACCCCTAGCCTTATTTTCGGAGGCATTTTGTTTCTCGTTGTCGAGGCAACAAACTGCTTGTTAACCATTCCATCATGAATGTTCCCGGAGTTATCGTCGTGTATAAACGATTAAGAATCCGAATATCCTTTCACTGTAAACCCCTACTAATCCGAATACTCTAAAATTGATGAATTCGGGAACTCCTTTATTGTAAACCTAGTCCTAGATCGACCACTGTAATGTTTATTTGTCTACCAGTGTTTTGATCTGCAAATTTCAGTTAATTGATCAAACAACCAAAGTAGAAAAGATGGATTTTTTTCCCAGTATGATTGAAACTTAAACACAGTTTCTTCCTCGGCTAATTCAATTCAAGAAATTCCGGGTTTTCTAGCTGAGTTTGAGCATATTGTGTAGGTACAAATTTTCTACACAGCTAGAAGAGCTGAGATGCCGTCACGCAGTTAGTAGTCTATAGAAATTATGGTATTTCCACTTGACTTTATTTGTCAGTCAATGATTCAGTTGCCATAAATCATAGAGGATTGGTTAAGTGTATCTCTGAAACTGCTACTGTGTTGTAAGTTATCAGTGAAATCAATAAAATAAACAAGTGTTAAAATCCTTTCCCGGAGTACTTTAGTAACGTTCTTTATCATGGATGTCGTGGGTGTCGCAATGCAAATGAAAAAACATATATATTTATACTAAGTTAAACAAAAAAAACAAAAACAAAAAACAACAAAAAAAACATTTTCCATTATTTTATCCACACAACGTTTCAAAAATTGCTTTCATCGGATTGCTGGAAACGAATATTTTACTCGAGAGTGGCTATCCGCGTCACGCAATTGCTTACATTCCAACGGCGGATTTTGGGCAAAATCTATGAGAAACACAGGCCAAGGCGGGCGACTTGAAACCATTTGCCCAGTGTGCTGAACGCTCAAAGTATAAGAGATCGTTTTTGTTTACTCTATCATTGCAGCTCTGTTTAGTTTTATTATCGTTTCTATCGTTTCATTGTTCGTGCCCTTTAATCATTAATCAGAGCGTTTTATATCATGTGATTTAGCTATCAATTTACTTTAAAAAGCCAGTCGCTTACATAACCCACGCAGTCATCTCAGTATCGGGGTCATCCGAGTGTTTAGGAGTCAGGAGTTTGAGTTATTTTCTTGGAGTCTATGTGTTTACCTCGCTAACGCAGGATCAGACGTGAGTTTCTATTGTACATATTGATCGCTTTTGTGCTTTTTATGATTTCTATTTTCGCTTGTTATTTATTTAGGTTCGTTTCTGATTACGCAATCAAATTTGCCTTGTAGTTTTCACGCACGTGTACGATAGCTGATTCATTAAAGTAATTTAAAAATCAAGTTTTGTACGCTGTGGTTGACGCTTACCGTTCCCCATGTACTTGGGTACGCGATAGTGAAAAGTCTGATCCTGCGATCGACGAAAGGAGGTAAGCCGTATCTTACTATTTAAATACGGAGCCAGCAACGATGGCAAGCCGAGATGCAGAACCGCCAAATGTCGGCGGAACCAATGAGACCGGAGCTAGAAGTAAAAGGGGAATAAAATTGACACCGAAGGCCCTGCAAAACGCCGTTGAAGATAAACGAAGGGAAATTACGAAATCTCGTAAAAGGCTCCTTAGTGTAATGAAATCGGTAGAAGAGTTAAGCGAAGACAGCGAAATCGAGACCGTCGCGCGTGAACTCGCAGTCGCCTCGGAAGAATTCGGAAAGCTGTTGAAGGAGTTGCTTGACCTGTACGGCCAAGGTTCACACGAAGATCACGTAGGAGAAGCTCACCTCGATGAAGAGAACCATATCTTAGAAAGGGCCCTCTTACTTGTAGAGAAGTTAAAAAATAGAATTAGTAGACAATCCAGCAAATTGTTGGAGTTACGATCTGTCTCTTCTCGTCACTCCTCGCGCCGTTCATCAGTCTCGAAAACTAGCAGTACAATCGCTAGGTTGCGAGCACTAGCCGATGCTAAAGCAGCGAAAGAAGAAGCTCAATACACGCGGCTAATAGCGCAAAAAGAACTCGAGCGCAGGACGCGCGACGCAGAGGCAGAAAGAATTCGTCAACAAGAGAATGCACGGTTTGAGTCCGAGATGGCGATCTTAGGAGCGGATAAAAAAGCCGCGATAGCAAATGCTAAGCTCAAAGTTTTTGAGAACGCCCTATTGGAAGAAGACTTAGAAAGGGAGTCAGAATTGCCAGAGTTCAAAGTTCCCAAAATTAAGACAGAGCAGCGCACTTCACAATGGGTTCACTCTTCTCTCACGCCTGGCCCCCTACCCACGGGAAATTCATTTAGCCACGAGCGCGAACATGATCCGCCAAGCGCGTCAGAGACAACAAAGCCACTATTGTCCGCCGCCCCAAAATTAAAGACATCGGAAAAAACACCTCAACAGCGAATTCCCCTCCTCCCGAACCCAGATCCGCCAGACCAGAATTTAACTAACGAAGATCACAGAGAGCATCGAAACACTGCCTTCCATCGACAGCCCCTCATAGCTTCAACTCCGTTCAAAGATATGACCGGAAGTCAGCTAATTGACTCTCTCACAGTCGTGAACCAACAAATAGTAGCTGGTCTGGCTAGGCAAAATCTCCCGAAATGCCAACCTGATGTGTTCTCGGGGGACCCTACCCTTTTTCACCCTTGGAGGAGTGCCTTTAAAGCCATGCTAATGGATACTGATGTGTCCCCAACTCAGGAAATTAACTACTTAAGAAGTTTCACTAGCGGAGCACCACAGCGCTTGGTTGACAATTACAGGAAGCGACAAATGCGCGATCCCGTCGCGTTGCTAAGGGATTTGTGGGCGGAACTTGAGAAGCGATTTGGAAGCGCTGCGGTTATCAGTAACAAACTGCTAGAGCGCCTGCGAAACACAGTGACGTTCAGCGAGCACGAAAACGATAAACTGCAACAGTTCGCAGATCTTTGTGCTGACATCGAAAGTCAAGTGACATTTCTCCCGGGACTCGCATGCCTTAACTACCCGAGCGCTATCCAACCAATAGCCGAGAAACTACCACAATTCGTCCGCACTAAATGGGAGAAAGAAATCGCGAATTATTCCGACAGCCACCGAGGAATGTACCCCCCCTTCTCCAGATTCTCCAAAATTGTTCAGGAACAACCCAGGACCAAGAACAATCCGAACATCCTCGCTGGTAAGGATGGTGCCCACGTTCCCCCGCCAAAACAACGCAGGGAGCGAGATCATAAATCGTTCAAGACAGGCATTCGATCCCCGGCTGAAAACAACGAAGTTCCCGGAAAAGAGAAGAAGGAGAATCCCGGAAAGAGAGAGACAAGGAGTATGCATTGTCCATATCACGAAAGCAGCGCGCACAACCTATCGGAGTGCAAGGCCTTCGCTGCAAAAACACTGGAAGAACGCACGCAGTGGATAATGGACGCGCGCCTGTGCTTTCGCTGTTTCAGCAACGCTCACATTGCAAGCGAGTGCAACACGCCTATACAGTGCACGATCTGTGGGGACAAGCGCCATAGTGCCTTACTGCACAAGGAGAAACAGCCGCCCCCCAAACTGGAGAATGAAGCAGTCAGCGCGAAATGCACTGCACTCTGTGAACCTACAGGAGGTGTGTCTTGCAGCAAAACCCTGCTGGTGGACGTCTATAGCCAGCGTAGCCCACACCTTACCAAGCGTGTCTACGCCATCGTCGATGAGCAGAGCAACAGCTCTCTCGTCACCAGCGAATTAGCCGACGACCTCGGAGCAGGTGGGCCCCTAGAGAAATACTTCCTATCCACATGCAGCGGTGAGAGAGAGGAGAAATACGGCCGGCGAGTAGCTGGCATCACAGTACGGTCTATCAGTGGAGCAGAGTTTGTCTTGCCTACCCTCACCGAGTGCGATACCATCCCACAGGACAAACGTGAGATTCCAACCCCAAGCATGGCGAGGAGGTTCCCGCACTTGACGGCCATAGCTAGCGAAATACCTCCCCTAGATGAGACTGCCAAAGTTCACTTGCTAATCGGCCGGGACGCACCAGAACTGTTAAAGGTTAGGGAATCCAGGAATGGCCCGAGAGGAGCACCCTGGGGGCAGCGACTGGCCCTCGGCTGGACTATCAGTGGTCAGATGTGCCTCGACTTCCCTAGTGGCCCTGCGCACATTCTCGCCCGCCTCACAAATCTGTCCACTAATACATGGAGAGAGAAGGAGCCTGGAGACGGAAGCTACGAACTGGTGCCCTGCCCCAACCAATTCAAGATCACAGACCCCCCTTTGGAGCGCCCCCCTGATAGTATCTTCAAGACTACGCGAAACGACAACGAGCCCAGTCTCTCCCACGAGGACCGCGCCTTTCTAGAGATTATGGAGAGAGGGATACACAAGAACGCAAGTGGTAACTGGGAAATGCCCTTGCCATTTCGTGATGAACGCCAGACAATGCCAGACAACCGAGCCCAAGCCATGCAACGCCTACAAGGGCTTCTTAAGACGTTCAACAGGAAACCTGAAATGAAAGCGGACTACCTGGAGTTCATGGGCAAGATAATCGAGAAGGGCCACGCCTCTCCTGTCCCGCGCGATGACGCTCCGCCTCCCCCTGGGCGTTCTTGGTACTTACCGCATTTCGCGACCTACCATAACACAAAGCACACTATTCGCGTTGTGTTCGACTCGAGTTGCGAGTTTAGAGGAGTGTCGTTAAACAAAGTGCTTTTACCTGGCCCTGACTTGATGAACAACGTCATTGGAGTTCTAATGCGTTTCCGCAAGGAGAATGTTGCCGTCATGTGCGACGTCGAACAAATGTTCCATTCATTCCACGTAGACCCGGCACACAGAGACTTCCTTCGTTTCCTGTGGTTCGAGGATAATGACCCGTCGAAACCCGTCACAGAATATCGCATGAACGTCCACCTGTTTGGCAATGGACCGAGCCCCGCAGTCGCCACGTATGGACTTCGCAGAACGGCGGTAGACGGCGAGGAGAAGTACGGCGAGGAGGCCAAGAATTTTATATGCCGCAATTTCTACGTCGATGATGGTTTGGCTTCGCTGACGACCGCCCAAGGAGCGATAGACTTGGTGAAAGGTGCACAAGCCACCCTAGCCACAGCTAAGCTACGACTACACAAAGTCGTGTCAAATTCGGTGGAAGTCATGGAAGCCTTTCCCGCTGAGGACCGAGCAAAGGATGTGCGTGACCTCGACCTGCGCAGCGACAGTCTGCCCGCGCAACGGTCGCTAGGAGTTTTCTGGGATTTGGAGACGGATGCCTTCACCTTCAAGGTGTGTTCACCGGAGAAACCATTCACCAGGAGAGGAGTCTTGTCTATTGTCAACTCTGTGTATGACCCGCTCGGTTTTGCGGTACCTGCCATACTCGAGGGGAGAAAAAATACTACAGCAGCTCGTACTCATGGGGGAGCGAAGAGCCGAGAACAAAACCCCCTTAGCCTGGGACGACCCTCTTCCTACCGCAATGATGAACCGGTGGACGTGCTGGAGAGATTCTCTCCTGGAGTTACAGCACCTATCTGTCCCCCGCTGTTACCACCCAAAGGAATTTGGCACCGTGACCAGGGTGGAACTACACGCCTTTTCTGACGCGAGTCAGGACGCCATTGGAGCTGCAGTCTACCTCCGCCAGTTCAACGAAGTAAACGAGATGTCCACGTCTCTCGTCTACGGTCAAGCCAAGGTTGCCCCCGTAAACCCTACAAGCATCCCACGACTCGAACTGTGCGGAGCGGTGCTAGCAGTTCAAGCAGCTCAGAGAGTTATCAAAGAAATTGACGTAAAGATCTCGGAGGTGACATACTACACCGACTCGAAAGTAGTGCTAGGCTACATCACAAACGAAAGCCGCCGGTTTTACGTCTACGTGGCCAACCGAGTACAGCTAATCAGAAGTCTGTCTACCCCAGAGCAGTGGAGATATGTGGAGAGCGAGCAGAATCCAGCAGATTTGGCCACGCGCGGAGTTCCCCCTGACAAGTTAATGGCATCGACCTGGCTCGGAGGGCCAGGATTCCTTAAAAGACCACAAGGTACCCCTCGACCGGATGAAACGTTCACACTCGACGCGAGTGATCCTGAAGTTCGCAAGGGAGTGCTCAGGGCCAAAGTCACAATGGATAAAAGAGGCGAAGAATCAGACGTTTGGGCAAAAAGATTCCAGAGGTTCTCTTCCTTAAGGTCCCTGCAGCGCGCAGTCGCCAATCTTATCGTTGTGGCAAGAGAATTCAAACGCCGTAGAGACTCCAAAGCACGAGGAGTTAACCCTAGGAGTGAAGTGCCTAAAGGACCGGGCAAACGTAGACTTCCAACAGTCGAAGAGTGGGATCAAGCTCTGCGCGTCATAATAAGCACCACACAGAGAGCAGCATTTAGGGAGTTGTTGCGAGATGCCAGGACGGAGCCCGAGCTACCGAGAGAAGTTCAGCACGGCGCAAAGAAATCCCTCAAAGGCTCACATCTGTACCGCCTTGACCCGTTCCTTGACAACTACGGGATCCTGCGCGTCGGAGGCAGATTAAGGAGAGCAGAGATGGAGTACGGAGAGAAACACCCAATCATACTGCCAAAGAATCACCATGTGTCACGGCTTGTAGCAAAACACCACCACCTCCAGGTGCACCACCAAGGAAGACAGATTACCGGAGGAGCCATTCGACAGGCAGGATTCTGGCTCATCGGAGGTCATGACACTGTGACGAAAGTCGTCGGAGCTTGTGTTCCCTGCAAGAAGCTAAGAGGACCACCACTGGAGCAGCGCATGGCAGACCTTCCGCCTGATAGGACTGAAGTCTGTCCTCCCTTCACTAACGTGGGCTTCGATGTTTTCGGGCCTTGGGCGGTGCAAACGCGTAAAACAAGAGGAGGGACCGCGAATGCTAAACGCTGGGGTCTGGTCTTCACGTGCCTCAGCAGTAGAGCCATACACATTGAAGTCCTAGAAGCCATGGATGCCAGCGCCTTTATCTGCGCACTGAGGAGATTCTTCGCGCTACGAGGCCATGCTACGCTTCTTAGGTGCGACAGAGGAACTAACTTCATCGGAGCCAAAACAGAGCTTGGAGAAGCAGTGTCGGAGCTCAACGACAAGAAAGTGGAGAAATTTGTGACGGAGTACGGATGCAAATGGGAGTTTAACCCTCCCCACGCATCACATTTTGGCGGCGTGTGGGAAAGGCAAATCAATACCATCCGTCGAGTATTAGATGCTATGTTTGCCGAACTGGGCAGGCCTCAGCTGACACACGAGTTGCTTATCACACTGATGGCTGAGGTGGTAGCCATCGTTAACGCCAGACCCATATCTGCGCTGCCATCCGACCCAGACGACCCACTACCTCTGTCTCCTGCGATGTTACTGACAATGAAAACACGCCCAGCTGGACCCTCTCCAGGTCAGTTCCTACGCCCTGACATATACGCTCGTCGTCGCTGGAGACGTGTTCAGTTCCTAGCAGATCAGTTTTGGACGAGATGGCGACGGGAGTACCTACAAAGCTTGCAGCCCCGACGGAAGTGGACAGAGATGCAGCGAGACCTACGCGTCGGAGATGTCGTCCTCATGCGAGACGAGTCACGGCACCGCAACGACTGGCCACTGGGACGAATCTCAGAGGCCATAAGAAGTGAGGATGACAGAGTTAGAAAGGTTAAAGTTGACGTTGTTAGAGACGGAGAAAGGAAGACCTACCTACGACCCATCAAGGAGCTTGTCCTACTATTGCCTGATGACGGAGAAGAAGTTGATCCAAAACCAAACTGAATAGTGACATGTAACAAATAAGTAACAAGGATTAGAATCCTTGGGCGAGGAGTGTGCTGAACGCTCAAAGTATAAGAGATCGTTTTTGTTTACTCTATCATTGCAGCTCTGTTTAGTTTTATTATCGTTTCTATCGTTTCATTGTTCGTGCCCTTTAATCATTAATCAGAGCGTTTTATATCATGTGATTTAGCTATCAATTTACTTTAAAAAGCCAGTCGCTTACATAACCCACGCAGTCATCTCAGTATCGGGGTCATCCGAGTGTTTAGGAGTCAGGAGTTTGAGTTATTTTCTTGGAGTCTATGTGTTTACCTCGCTAACGCAGGATCAGACGTGAGTTTCTATTGTACATATTGATCGCTTTTGTGCTTTTTATGATTTCTATTTTCGCTTGTTATTTATTTAGGTTCGTTTCTGATTACGCAATCAAATTTGCCTTGTAGTTTTCACGCACGTGTACGATAGCTGATTCATTAAAGTAATTTAAAAATCAAGTTTTGTACGCTGTGGTTGACGCTTACCGTTCCCCATGTACTTGGGTACGCGACAGATATTTTTTGATATCCTAACAGGTGGGTGTATATTTAACCCGTAGAAAGTGTTTTTATGGTATTTAAAGTTATAGCCCATAGAAAAATATGGCGATGTTTTTAAGCAACAATTCTCTTGCGACATACTGTAAAATTTTGCGTTTCAGTTTTACCTCTTTTCGGGCTCAAAACTAACTTTGATTTATTTTATTTTTCGCTCAGTCATACTACCAAGACCTGAACTGAATATAAAATCCATTGAAAGATTCTCAAGTAGTTGTTCTGCGGAGCGCGACGCAATCAAATATTCGGAAACTTCAGCAAAACCGGAAGTAGATTTTGAGCCCAGTCGGGTCGAAATCGTTTTTGGCGTATTTCTACCAAAGAAAGCTGTATTAGCAGAAACTAACTATGGTCCGTTTCTATTCTTACTAGGACCTATCTATGGACAAAATACAAGCGAAATCAATTTTTCGACCTGTGCCATTGATAGGCGATTTAGGTCCATTTTTATAGGCATTCACTCTTAAGTAATGGAGTGTTTAACTTCGTAAATTTCAATAGTTCAATGGAGCCGTAATCAAGAGATGTCATGCAGCAAACGGCACAACACGGAACAAGCCTGCTAAGAAGCGGACAAGAGATGTCAAAAGAAAAATCAGAAAACCCCTTTACTTCTCTTCGGAGAATGTACCTGTTGTAACTTATTCGTATCAGCACAGGGCGTCTTACCCCAGCGAATAATTCGTCCGTAGGCGAATTCACAACAACCACAAGGACGAGAGCTCTTCTTCGTTCGTCCATGCTTTCCACATAGCTTTTATGTATTTCTCGACAGACCAACGAAACACAAGTAAAACCCTTCACTGTAACGGCAAAATTCTCCTTTGAAACGCAGTGAATATAAACTAACTCGGTACTCTTAAGAGCAGAAGCCACGGAATCTCATCGCCAGAGCGTGGAATAAATGATGATGTCACGTACGCAGTGATAATATAAACCTAAACCAGATGCATCACGGGATACTATTCGATCGTCGTCTGGTCTGTGCCATTCGCCCGTGGAAATTTTCCCAAATTCACACCGGAATTTTTCGTCGAATGGAAAGCGCCCAAGATTTATGTTGGAAGGTCCACGACCGTGCACAATCTTTTGTTTTACGCTCACACGGTATGCATGAATTACTTAGCCAAAACGTTTCTGTTGGTTAGTTCCTCAGTACGGAATAAACAACTGTTGTGTTTTCTGCACGGTCAAGGCCAAAAAAGCGAACAAAACATACAACAAAGAACTTTGTCGGGTTTCATAGCTATGCATTCCCCTCTATTAACTAAAGCTGTATGTAACAACTCACTCGTGATCGGGCTATCGGAAGAATACTGATGGCTGCAGAAATAAGAAGATCGATGAGTGTTTCCTCGATAAGGACGTTTCCTCAAGATGTTCGGGAAGAACTAAACAGGCTTCTCCAGCGCAGTTCATGGCAGAGGTTGACTAGGGTGTTCAGCATAGACGTGTTTACCGGTCTTCAACCATCAGCACTCGACGATATCGTCGGCCTCGTTGATGATTGTTACCCCGAGTTTCAGAAAGACGTCAAAAAGAGATCGACAATCCTGAAGAAAACTACGCGAGGACAAACCCAAAGTTTAAGAGGGAAGAGCAAGGTTGGAATTCACAGCAAATTCTACAGGTATTTTTATATGCTTTGTTTTAATCATCCTTATAAGCTCGAGACAGAATCAGAATACCCGGCCACTTTATTTACACGTGTTGGTGTGCTTTGAAGAACGAGGTATATAACAAGAGTTGGTATTCTTATTCAATGAGATGCTAATAAGTGGCCGGGTATTCTGGAGTTTAGCCAAAATTTTAAGGCGAAAATCCGTGCGACTACAGTAGAATTTCACCTCGTTCAGTTACGGCCACTGTTTTCCTTCGGAAGAGAACGCTAGTAGACGACCACCTCACATATTATGCGACCACACGCTTCTCCACTGCTCTGCCCCTCTCACTGAAAATAAACATAAATTGGTCTGTTGGGTGGTTAGTATGTGAGGAGGGGTTTCCCGGTCAAGAACTTTCAGTTTCCCCAAGAGAAAATGAGGTGAGAGAACACATCCCCGTGCCGTATGATAATATAATCAAATTGAAAGGCTAGCGGTTTAAGAGAAAAAATAAGTTTGTTTTGAACCACGCCCGGGCACTGCTAGCATTGGAAATCATTTTCAAAGCACTGGGCAAGTAAATTATACGTGTTTCTCCGAGATTAAAATAGAAGTCGTGTCATTCCCCTTTATGAATGATTAAAACAAAGCGCCAAGACTCGAATTTCTAACCTGCGTGAAAGTCGTTTCTCGGAAAGTACCGAACGGATTGAAGCGAAAAGCATCTCTTTCGACAGGTACTTTAAGGTGGCCGAACACAGTCTTCAAGAACCAATGCCTAATTCACCATTACTTTTAAGCTATTTATGCTTTGGCGCCCGTTTTTTGCAAGAGTCAAGGTTAACCACTAAAGGGTTTATTCTCGCATTTTGGCTTAGGTGTGTGCTGTTGCCATGGCAACGGCGCTGGTTAAATAAAGGCTTAAAAAATGGTTTTTGTTTATTTAAAAAAAAAAAATCCAGTCGTTAGATTTTTTTCATCATTTGCCCACTACGAATTGACATTAAATCCCTTCTGTCAACACTGTTCTAATCAAATTTTGACATAGGCGATTTTCGTACTTCGCCGTAAATTGTTTTCACTGCATGTTGTGCATTGTTAAAAATTCCCTGTTAAAATTCAGATTTTTTGCGATAGATCATTCACGTGGTTTCTGAACTACTTTCTTTTTTTTTTTTTGCCAAATTTCTTGAAATTCTAACGACTGGATCGTTAGAAATCGGCAAGTTTCTGCAAAAGCAATCGGTCTCAATTTTTCGAGCAACTGCGCATGCGCTGCATTTAACTGGGTTCTTTCGGTAACAAAGAAAAAGCTGAGAATTGCTGGGTTCTTTGCGTCGTTACCTCTTCTAACATATCTTTGTAATAAAAGACCACAGCCATCAATACACTGCGTTCAATAATAGAGAAAAATAGCGCAGATAGTGCGGGTGTTGAGTAAATAAAATGATCGCTCTATTGACGGCATGTTTGTTCTTGCAATCCTTGTGCGCGCGCTGAATTGCATCAGCCAAAGCGCGCGCGAAAACTGTGTTCGGCCACCTTAAAGCGCAGGACAGCTAAAATATTTGTTTCGCGTTTGTTAGAACTTTGGCTCCAAAAGAAATAAAGGTGCAAATGTTTGCATATTTAATTTCGGAATTGCTGTGTAATGTTTACCAGTTTTGCATGTTCACGGCGAGAAGAACTGCTTCTCCGGACTTACCGCAACGTTTGGTCTTCTATGTCTTCTATTTATCCTAAGTCTACTTCGAAACTAAGTCTTGTCAGTGCTCTGCATGACTGATTCACTCCCTCGCTCACTCTAACGCTCGAAAGTCGATTCTCGAAAAGTACTGAACGAGTTAAAACGAAAAACATCTCTTTCGAAAGGCTTTTCAAAGCGCAGGGCAGCTAAAACACTTGTTTCCCGTTTGTTAAAACTTTCGCTCCGAAAATCCGGGTGCAAGTTTTTTTATATTTAATTTTGAAAGTGCTGTGTAATATTTACCAGAGTTTGGATGTCCACGGCAAAAAAGCTGCTTCTCTGGAACAACCACATCGTTTGGATCGAGAGAGGCTTATATAGGCAAATTGGAAAGCATTTTCAAAGTGCTCGGCAGCATAATTATCTTCTATCTGTTTATCCTAAGTTTACTTCGAAAACTAGTCTTCTTATTTCTAGATGACTGGTTCACATTAGGCGCCATGGGTGCTGACAAGAATTGCATTCTGACACGCTCTAAAGTCGTTTCTCGAAAAGTATTGAACGGCGTAAAACCAAAAAGATCTCTTTGGAAAGCTCTTTCAAAGCGCCAGACAGTTAAAATTATTCTTCCTCTGACCTCACGAACTGCGCTACGAAAATCAAGGCGCAAGTTTTTGCATATTTGATAAACTGTTTGAATTAAACCTTCAATGTTATTACGGCATTTAACTTGGCCAATCAGTTTTTTTCCTAAAATAGCCTTGCAGTTTGACCGCGCGTTAAAATTAGATTGAAAAAGATTATCATTGGAAGAGGCCCATGTATGAGGGATGTGATCTCTCAGATCATGGTCTCTTGGTTTTCCGGTTGAAAACTTTAAAACTTTCAGTTTCCTGGTTAAAGACTCTCATTTTCGATTGTTTGGACCTTTCATCGAGGTTAATTTCTCTCTGAAGCCAACAAAGACGATTTCAAAATTTTCATTTTTTTAAACCTGTACGAATAAATTCATGTGGGGTAGAGAAGAGAAGTATTTGAGGGGTTTTCCGGTTAAAGAATATCAGTTTCGGTTGGCTTTCGGTTGGCTTTCGGTTGGTTAACGTTTAATCGAGTTTTTTAAAATAGCCAACAACTTCGATAATACTCTTCCTGGACTGTGATCGACTGAAGATAGACTGTTCACAGCCCTCTATTTACTCGACCGTCGAACGCACGGATAAAATCGTGAGAGCACGGTCTAACCGAAGAAGACGGCTAAAACTAGGGAAGAGCCCCGTTCCCGCCATTCTTGAAAACGTTTGGCGCTTTAAATTTTAACAAACGGTACTATACATAGCACGAGCAAGTTAAGAAAGCCCACACTTCGTCCTCAGATAGAGACCCGGAACAACTACTTGGGGTGACAATAAGATGTGACTTTAATTCATATTTGTTGCAAATTCGAAACCGATTTCGAGGTCCCTACTGTAAGTTACAGACCGAGTTTATCCCCTTCAGTACTGGCCCAAGCGCGAAGCGGGCGGGTCATAAATCGAAGGGGGGAAAACGAGGATCCGTTACTTACAGTACGGACCGCGAAGACGAGGTTAGCAAGATATTTATTATATCTCTACGATTTGTCTGACGTGTTCGGGAACGATTTTTATTCACGCAGAAAGGCTTCAAATTTTTGACGCTTGTCGAAAGCAAAACGAGTCCATTTGAAATCGTTGTTAAGTCGTTAGCACGTTTTAACACACAATTTAAAGTAAAAGAAACTTTTAAACTTTTACTTGCTATAAAAATTGAGGAGACTTGGCAATAAACCACTAAACGTTTTGGCAACAAAAACAGCTTTGAATTTTAGCAGGCCGCACAGTAGAATACGGCCCGCTAAATTGACCAATAACAGCGTGCGTAGTAACTGAAAGATATAATAATCCTAATGAAGATAAGGCGTTCATGTTGCCCGTCCGTCACACCTTAATTCTGTATCTCTCCTTTTCAGGTTTTGGTTGGTAGGAAGGCACAATGATGATGGCTTATACGACATCGTGTTCTGTCACATCTGCCGAAAAGAAGAGTTTGATCCTTTCCTCTTCATGACGAAAGTTATGAAAGGTGGGGCTTACACGCTTGATGCAACTCCACACATCGTTAAGAAGTTAATGGCTAATATCCCCAGGCACGCTTTATCACATCTTAAAAACGGAAATATTCAAGAGGAAGAAGTTGAAAGGCCCGCAGAACCTGACGACGGTAATCCTTATACTGACCTTACCCAGGACCTCGGCGACCGTCTAACTGAATACGAGCTTGTAGAGGACCTCAATGAGCGAGGAACGTTGGGTGAGAACGAAGATGGGACCTTGTTTATCCGTGTCCAGTAGCTCAGTTAATGGAATTATTTCTTTGTAATAACATGTGAATGTTAAACTAATTTGTAAGTGTGATGACGTACAGAAACACAAGGTTGAGTACGTTGCAAGATTTGTGTTCAATAGTATACAGTCGAGCCTAACCTCACGGACTCTTCCATACTGACAGACAGTTCTGTCCTTTTTTTAGGAGCCCAATAAAGATGTTGTTATTAAAAAAAAAGTTCACTTTGTCCCAGAGTAACCAGCATGCATATAATATGGGAACTAAGCTCCGGACTGTACTTTGAATTTACATTGTGCTAGGTTTGTAAACTTGTACTAGGTTTATAAACTCTTGTAGTAGGTTTGTAACTCCCTTGTAGTAGGTTTTTAAACTCTTGTACTTGGTATGTAAACTCTTGAAGTAGGCTAGGTTTGTAAACTCTTGTATTAGATTTGTAAACTCTTGAGGTAGGTTTGTAAACTCTTGAAGTAGGTTGGTAAACTCTTGTACTAGGTTTGTAAACTTGAACGTTTTTAAATTCTTCCAGTAGTTTTGTTAACCTTTACAGTAGGTTCGTAAACTCTTGTACTAGGTTTGTCGTTCAGCCTCAATAAAAAGTGGTGAAAGTGCGTGACATATTTACTGATCTTTATATGCTATTTTTCTGTAGCATGCGTAGTTGGCAGGTTTTGGCGTGCGAATCCTTTGATTCGGCGGCGGCACCGTGCGACCCAAGCCGTGAAGGAATTTTCGCGTGCGGAGACCGCGACATCCATCATCACTCGTACAAGTATTCTCATGGGTCTCCAATATTGGACTGATGTGCCTCCATCAACCAATCCGAAATTTTGGTTCACTGGCGAACGGGAAATTCAGAAAAGGAAACCCAAGAATTATAACAGGCGGGATCTCATTTTGACTACCCACCACTTTGCTTGAGGACCCCCCGCTGAAACAAAGCAGTCTGCGGGCTAAAGCCCGCCATTTATGCTGCTTTATTTTTGATCAGATTTTACGAGTTTTAGGAACTTTTCCAGGTGTATTTGCAATGACTAAATAAGAATCTGGTCCCAGAAAGTTGTTATCTACGCCCAGCATCTCATGCATTTACATTCTGTTTTTGGTTTGAACAATGTTCATTTAGTGCAGTATCCTGCTCAATAAAGATAATAAAATTGGAAGAACTGAGTTTCGGTTTGGTCTACAAATCCAGACTAGACATGTAATATCAGACGAGAAAAAACTTCGAATACTAGCATTTGCGCTTCAAGTGCAGATATTTTGCATGTTGCACGTGGAATAATCGCGGAATGTCCAGTGGTGCTTCCAAACTGTGCTCTCCACTTCAGTCTTCTTCGAAGTGGTCTACAACAGTAGACTGTACTCGTTACGAAATCTGTTTTCGGTACAATCTATTTGGGAT